>NC_064643.1:717293968-717595816 GCF_023864345.2 Schistocerca serialis cubense
ATTTTTTTTTTTTTGTTTCACATTTTTATTTGATCCAATATTTCCTTGTAGTGCCACATGCAAATATAGCGCCGCTGTGAAATGTATTAGGCATTTTAGAGTTTTTTGTCTCTCACGTAAAATTCTTATTTTGCTACTTACGCGGTATTCTTCACCGACGAAATGCAGATGAGTAAATACATTCAGTTTTGTCTACATACATTTTGTTTCAATTGTTAAGTTTCTCACTAATTATCATAATTACTTTTAGGCACGTAATTAGTATGACAACACTGTGTCATTATAAATCGAATCATCATTGTGTAACATAACATATTTTAAACAACAAAAGCACATCTTTCAAAAAAAATCATTACGTTTGAAACGAAAATTCCGTGTCAGCACAGCACAAGGAAACATAAAAAACGTAGACGGAGGTACACAAAAGGATGAGTAGAAGGATAAGAAACAAGGTAAGAAATCACTAGTTACAAGGTTTACTTTACATAACATACTTTTTCATAAATATCATAATTATTAATAGGCCGCGCGACCGCTACGGTCGCAGGTTCGAATCCTGCCTCGGGCATGGATGTGTGTAATGTCCTTAGGTTAAGTAGTTCAAAGTTCTAAGAGACTGATGACCTCAGATGTTAAGTCCCATAGTGCTCAGAGCCATTTGAGCCAATTATTAATAGATGGCATTTCTCATTATGAGAGTTTATGTATTTCAGGCAAGCGCCCATATAAAACTTAAATGTTTACAGCAAAGCTTTACACTGGTTGTGCTGAAAAGAAAAATGCCGCGTTCCACACGTATATTTACGAAGAACCTTGCAGCGTAGTAAGAGCTCGCAGCGGCTCATTCCAGATATGGCATTGTTGCGTGTGCCACAGCGGCACACTTGTTCTGTTTGTGCAGTGGCATTCAGAAAGTTCACCTGGCTTACATTTTTTGAAAACTCACTCCCGAGTAATCTCAAGGAGTCCTTATATTTCTGTCACTGTGCATAACTCAACACTGTCCATATTCACGCTCATACTCAGATTTGAGGCGTCGGTAATTACTTAAATAATACGTGGTATAAAAGAATTTTTGCAACATATTATTTATAAAATTACAAATGATACATATCTCAGAGTGACGTTTACGCACATTGGCGGTGGCTTGCGTTTTCCTTTCATTTCAGTTGCTTTTAGAACATTTACTCTGTAAGCTGAATTTCTCGTTATACTTTTTGCAAATTCGTTGATGGCCGTCCCGTCTGATCCAAGGAACAAATTTGGAATAAATTTTTAAAAATTACAGCAATAATTAAGTTTTTACTGGAATTTTTTTTCATATTAATCAGTTCTTGATTGATACAACTTCATGTCAACAGTGTTACATACACCTAACAGCTTGCTAGAATTAGGAAAAGCTAAACAAAATCTTAAATGGTCCACTATAAATGAATTTAAATTTTGAAATCTCATTGTCAATCTCGCTCGATCTTTTGTTCGCTCTAACGAGAACGAGGTCACCAATTTCAGTTTTAGCAAGCCGCGCTTTCGCGTCATGAGGTCGTATCCGTACCTCGGCTTTCTTTTTCATTACATCTCGTAAACGTTCTTTCTTCACCTCGCGGAGGGAAATCAATTATCTCTTCCACCTAACTCTGAGACTTGTTGTCTTATAGGATTTCCACCGGAGTGAATTCCGTAGATTCGTGCGTCTTTAAAGCACTCATAATTTCTTCAAAGTAGTTTAGGGTATATTTGCCCCACGCCCTGTGATTGTATTAACAACCGCTTTAGCTGTTGCCTTCCCTATCGGATATAACTTTATGAACTTCGAAAAGTCTTCCAGCATTACTAATATGTAGGCGAAATTACCTTAGGTATTTGGCAGGAGGCCATAAAGGCCCATACACAATATCGTCAGATCTTATACTCTGCATAGGACCACGATTTGTGCGGTTGGTCACTTTCACTCTCTGACGTTTATCGCACGTTCTATCTGTTATCCTCTTTAACATGTTGTTAAAATTCACAACTTCAGCCGTTTCTCTGTACATTATTTTGGTCCGCAATAACCATAGGCTAAGTGATAATGGTCTACTATTTCGGCGATGTACTTGGTGGGCCAACACACCCTACCGAGTGTCGTTATTCTCATCCTTGCGTATACATAAAGGATGTTGTTGTACATCCTACACCGACTATCTCAGCTTCTCTGCGTCTCTGTTCTTTTCGTCATAGTTGGTCTTCACTATTTTCAAGCATTCGTCCTCGCTATGATGACGCATATTTTTACAAATACTCTCTGTCTTCTTTCATCCTTCTACATTTGAAATTAGTACAATTTCAGTACACTTTCGGATTCGTCTTCCACTATTTGCTCATCGGTTTCAGGTAAACGCGACAGCGCATCCTCTACACAGTTGTCTGTGCCTTTTATGTAACGTATATGATAATTAAACTGCTGCAAATAAAGAGACCACCTTGTCAGTCTTTCGTGCAGTAAACGACAATCTTTGAGGTAAGTGAGCGCTTTATGTTCCTTGTGAATTATTTCTTTTCGGTCCCACAAGTGGCCTTTAAATTTTTTAAAACCCCATACAACTGCGAGACCTTCCTTCTCAAAAATCGTTTAGTTTTGCTCACTTTTCGTCAAGTCCAATTTGCGAACTCAACCATCCGGTGTTCCTTGTCGTCTCCTTCTCACACCTCCTGAAACAGTTCCACACCTAAATCGTAATTTGAAGAACCCGTTCCCATGTGGAATGGTAATGAAAGATCGGGATGGTACAGTATATTATTCTGTAACAACTCGCTTATCAATCTCTCAAATGCAACAGACGGGTGTATTCTTGCGTAACAAGTTTTTTAAGATTGGAACACTGAACGCTTGCCCGTGCACGAACTTGCGATAAAATCCGCCCACAATCCTAGAAAACTTTTCAATTGTTTTCTGGTCTTCGGAGGTGGACAACTCTTTCTTTCCTTTACCTTCTATGGATGTTTGGTGATTCCTGCTGTTGTAATTACGTGACCAAGAAAACTCAGTTCTTGCTTCACAAACTCACACTTTTTCAATTTCAGAGTCATTCCACCAGGGCCGGCGCAAGCCCAAGTGCCGCCCCTTTTTTTTTTTTTTTTTTTTTTTTTTTTTACAAAACATTTGTGGAATTTTATTTAAACAAATCTGTAGAAAATGTCAGCAATCAATCGCAATTTTTGTTTTTACTTTTCGGATCTACCTAGGTTTCGGCCAGTCTCAAAGCTTCTAATATATGCTTACATCTAGTGTGCGAGTAGTATTGTCAAACAAAAGTGCCGGTCAGAGTTTAACTGCTGTTCGTGCAGGCGGAGACAGGTGTTTCATTGCTCAAAAACCGAAATGTCCGACTATCACTCAGAAACGGATGGCAAAAATTTTCAAAAATAAAAAATGGCTCTGAGCACTATGGGACTTAACATCTGAGGTCATCAGGCCCCTAGAACTTAGAACTACTTAAACCTAACTAACCTAAGGACATAACACACATCCATGCCCGAGGCAGGATTCGAACCTGCGACCGCAGCGGTCGCGCGGTTCCAGACTGAAGCGCCTAGAACCCCTCGGCCACCCTGGCCGGCTTTCAAAAATACATCGAAACCCAACTTATGCCAGGCTTATTAGCAATGTCTTTATCCCGTGTAATAACTCGCAGCGTATTTACCCATTATAGATGCTGGACATGTTTGTCTGTAGTAATGTTCAACCACTTTTCCATAACGCTGGAAGAATAAAACACTCGGAAACTGCCATTGAAGGGCTTAGCAAAATTGCTTCAGGCTTAACATGTAACCGCAGTATCGAACACTGCATTAGAATTTCCAAATTAGATTTCGTCTTCTGCAAAATTAGTTGTGAGTAAATACACGGCGCGTACAGGCTGGCAGTGCTCCGCTCATAAGAATACTGGCGTCGTGGCGTGTACTCCACACTGCTTTCCCCTCTCCGTTCCTCCGGCGTAAACACGACGGTGCTGCCACAGTGGCGAGGAAGAAATTAGTCCTCCTCCCACCCCTTGTTCAACAGGGGCGGCCGGCAGGTAGTCGAGGCACCATGCCGCAGTTCCCGAAGCCGCTCCCTCCGAGGTCTGGTTTCGAATCCCCTCTTGTGCATGAATGTTGAGTTTGTCTTAAAAAAAAACAAAAAAAGGGGGAGCGGCAGATTTGCCACCCCTCGGAAAGTGCCGCCCCGTGCGGCCGCACGTTTCGCACGTCCCTTGCGCCGGCCCTGCATTCCACCTTTGTATAACGCACTGAAAACCTTGCCGTTCTTGCCAGGTCTCATTCGCCATCAGCAAGTCGTCCACGTACATTGTCAGTCTGGAACTTAGGGCCCCGCCTAGTACTTTATCGAGCGCCCTGATAAAGACAGACTGATATGTTCAGTCAGAATGGCGCTACCTTATACCGATAACACCTGCCTGCATACACAAAAACAGTATATTCCCTAGACTCTTCCTCAAGAGCGGTCTTCCAGTAGCCGGCAATGAGGTCGAGCTGGTCGTAAATCGTACATTATCAAATCTTTGCAGTATTTTATCCGTACTTTCTGGTCTATCCGTTTCACATTGAACAACTTCGTTCAGTGTACGTGTGTATCACGATTCTGACACTACCATCTCTTTTTCCTACTATGATCAAGGGACTGTTATAGGGACTGGTACTCCTCTCTATAATATTCCATTTCTTGCTGTACGGCCTCCTTTTCGGACAGCGGTACCGCATTACGGTTGTACAAAGAAGGATTCGTGGGGCATTACATTTAATTTGCACTATTATCCAGCAACAAGCCCCGGCTTATTCGAAAACACGTTTTTACTTCTCATAATTATGCTATACAAATCTTATTTCTGTTCAGGTGTAGTATTTGCCACACAGTCCACAACACTCTCTAATTCGTCTTCCAAATTTATGTCAATATTTAGATTCCGCTTCCTGTAGTATTCCATATTTCTGCCTAAACAAATCTCATCAGATCAAGTAACAATGTGAATAGTTTGGCATTGACTACACACGTCACCATTTGTTTCATTAAAACTCACACTGATTTCGGTCTCATCTTTTGAAATGCACATCATTGTTTTATTGTTGCAGTCAGTTACTACTTGGTATTTCAATAACCAATCTAAGACAATTATTATCTCGGTGTTCAAATCTGAGGCAACGATAAATTCAGGTTGAAATTGTTCCCTTGAATTTCGATACAGACAAATATTTGATGGGGTATAGGTTGGCTACTCATTCCGGTAGCACCGATTATTTTTACTCCCAATATGGGCATTACTACTACTCCTCGTCTTTTCTTTCACAAATCGAACACTTTTCCGGACATAGCACTTAACTGCGCCCCAGTATCTATTAGAACTCGCATTTGTAGGCCGTGCATATCGACGAGCACTATTATTTGTGTTCACTCACCCGTTTCTAGTTCTTGGTTTTCCCCATAACAAGTCCTCATTCACATCTAGGTCATTCCAGAAGAATTCATACAGGTCTGACACAGATAGTGGTTTATCTGATGGTTTTTTAATTTTCTGTTCTTGGTCATTCTTAATTTCTGTCTGCCTGTTCTGCGGTTGATGAAGCCGTTTTGACACCAAAACGGTAACCTTTTTAACAATCTCTTCGACTGACGAACCTTGTGTTACCAACTATTTGCTAACTGTCAAGTCAGGTAAATTTTCTTCGGAAAGATGGCCATCATCTTCCAACTTGCTTGGAGAAGTGCTCTGTTTCTGATCCTTCTCCCGAGCTTACGCAACCCATACCACTCTCGTCTGACTATGCACGTCTCCCATACAATCCTCTGTAGGCCTACCACTTGGAATTATCTGGAAGCTTCTTTCCCAACTCCCAGACAATATCCTATCCAGTCCGTCTTTAACGCAAATATTCTGATTTGCGGATCCAATTTTCGCAAAATTCTTTCATCGAGCCACCCGAGTTTGCGTCGTAGGATTTTGACACTACGAAATCGCGTAATATACTCTCCTGCTTCTGCTCTGACCAACATTCTTTCAAGTATGCACTCTTAAATTCTTGAAAGCTCAAGTTCAGAACGACGAGGTTCAAGCCCCATCGCTTAGCCTAGCACCCGCTAGCACATCGATTACACCGTTATTTTTTCTCTTATCCGTCCATGATTTAGGGAATGCCCTTTCGCTGTTTTTAATTGAAGTCGGTAGCATGCAATCAACCCCTCTTTTATTTATTTTTTTTTGATGGGATCTAGAAGCTCTTCCTTTGCTAAGATTTCAGTATTATGTGCGTGGCATGACGCACAGTGCAGCTTTTTCGTCTAATCTCTTTTTCTAGTTCGGTTGCTTTTACAACTACTTGGCAAGTTGTCGTCGTTAACATTTACGTTTCCCTCTTTTTCTCATCACACGTTGTCACTTGTTCCATCACTCTGGTATCTATGTCTGACATTGAAGTTTGCGCATTTGTAACCTTTTCCCTGTCGTCTTTTCGCTCTATTTCTACCTTTTCAATTACTTTATTTTCAACAATGGGATCGACAGCCTGTTCCAGTTTCTGTTCGATCCTCTCTACTTTCATCTCAAAACGACTATTTATGATTTCTATTTTTGACTATACCTGTATCATTTCCTGCTTAAGACTACCAATTTCAGTATTCATTACAATTATTTCTTTCTTGATTTCATCTATTTTCGTGTTAACAACTCTAATATTACTGTTAACAATGGTGGTTGCTTTATCCTGATTATCCTCTTTACTTAACTGTTCATCAATTTTGCCATTGATTGATTTGGATTGACCATTAAATGATTCGGATTGAGCTTTTATTGATTCAGGCTGAGCATTAATTTTAGCACTAATTGATCCGGACTGAGCATTAATTGTGCTCAACAAATCTTTTACATTTCCAGGTGTTTCTGGTTTTGACTATAACTCTGGTCATTTCTGAATGGTTTCCTCGTAACCACCGTCAATGGATTCGATTTTGATTTTTTGTTCCAGATTTCATAGCATCTGCCAATGCCACAAATTCCATTTTCCTCTGTTCCTGTGTTTCAGCGGTAGAATCTGTGATGCTAGCCCCAGGTTCCTCAACAATGGGTTGCGCTGCCAGCGTTTCCCTTTGTTTTAACTAGTGTTTCCCCTTAAGTACAACCACATAATCTGTTTCATTTATCTTGCCTATTTTACTGATTTTTGCAAGTTCAGAAACTTTGTGGCGTATTAGCACAACTCACAATTGCCGTGCGTGAACGACTTAAGTTGTAGCGAAAGAGTTTAATTCGCTACGAATCTGCACAGTGCAAAATTCGTGCCAAGAACAATACCAAATTGATGCCGTCCTAATACTAGCGTCGCCACGTGTAACATCTCCCTTCCTAATTGGCCTACTGGATTGTGATTTAATTGACCATGATCGCGTATGTCTAATAGAAATTTACAGTGAGTAAGGCCATCTTTACACAAGGAAAATAATACTGTCTAATAGGAGGAAAGTGTACAACATACCATTGTCAAGGAAGAATCTATTCAGAACCTAATCTAAATCTTGTTGATAATTCTGAAATCGGTGGAAATTTAGTGCAACAGCACACGAACCACATAGGGGGAGGGGGGCGGGAAGGGTACCACTTAATATTTTTAATAGAAAAAATACTGATTAGTTAAAAAGTGCATAATTAAATTGTCGCCAGCCAACTACGGCAATGAATCTCTAGAATCTTAAGAAAAGTAATGGCAAACAAATTTAAGTAAATAATCATTGGTGTGGCAACAGAAGGCTGTCACGCTTTTCCACAACACAACAATTCACAAGAAAATACATGAATCAGAAAGTACTGTGTTTGCAGTAACTTACTCTGGAATATTAAATTTTGAAAGTAAAGTTAAATAAATGACTGGCACTAACAAAAATTTCGTTATGTAAGAAATGGTTTTCAGTAACTTCAGTGTAACATAATGCAAAATTTTGAAAAAGGCAAGCAATTTGCTATTGATTAATGTAAGATTGAATTGAATTTACTTTAAGCAAATGAACAACTGATTTTATTTTTAATCTAACAACAATAAAATACCGAGTAAGTAGAAGTCACTCATTAAGAAAAATGCAGAATATATGAAGTTGCTCACTCTTAATTTTTGTCATATCATTAGTTACTAGTTTGTACCAGCGAAATTCTGTGTTACTTTAAATGTAGTTAATACTCAAAATAACAAATTAGTTAAGCCTCTGGTTTGAAATACAAGAATGAACAGTTACTGAGGCAGAAAATTTAGACTGAAACTGGTCATTAACAAACAAAAAACACTGGCAGTAAATAATTAATCAATTTTCGTATTCTTACATCACTCACTGATTGCTTGGAAAGGAAAGGACCCTGCTGGGTAATAATTTCTGAGGACAATGACAACACAAGTGCCCTACAAGTAGTAGGACAAGGGCAGCATCACCCCACTCTGCATTATTGCCAAATAATAGATATGGGAACGTCATAATGACATCATGGTGGGAAGTTCAAAGTTTGGAGGGAAAATAGGTCAACTGGGCTACCTTCACTAACCTAACCCACAACCCTCACCCAGAAAATGGTGGGAAATTCCTAATTTTGGTGGAGACAAGGTCACTTGGTCTCCCTCCACTAATCTAAGACCGTGTCCTATGCGAGAGACAGAAGCGAGCGACAGCAGCACGCGACAGCTTCAGGCGATAAAACACAACTGCAGGTGTAGTTACAGAAGTGTCCTACATGAGCGACATCTGTGTCGCTGCCTGTCTCCCGCTGCAACTGGCGACATTTGAATTCAAGCGTGTTTGAATCTTGTCGCTGCAGTACGCGCAACACAAGGTGACAGCCACGTGTCTTCTTGGCAAAGCAGTGGAGCGGATGCGATGGCAGCTATGAATTACTTAACATCCTATTTTAAGAAAACTATTTGGTGAAAAAATTTGATTCTTCTGCAACCTATAGATTGATATCCTTAAATGATAAAGGTCAGAATTTATTTTCGTTATTTGTGATAGTTAATGTGGTGCACGAAATTGAGTACATGGCTGCACGAAATTTTTAAGAATTTGCAGAGGTAAAATCATATTGTGTAGACTTTCCGTATAGTTCATTCAAGGCCATACATTATTGTGTGTGAAATGTAACCAGTATAACTAAATTGTATTTGACACTGATACCGGAATGATATCTCTTTTCATTCTTGAGATATTGGTTGTTATATCTGCAGACTGGTCTCTTGTGGCGCGTCCGAATGTTTCCTGCATTTCGGGAATCAAGTGGTCGTAAAATTCGTCATATTTCATAAAAGGTTCAAGATAACGAAACAACGAAATTTGGAAATGACAGCACGCAGAAAGGACTATTTTATCACATGATTAGCACTCGATACGTTTTTGTAAATGCATGAGCAGAGCGAAAACAAGACTCCCTATAACTTACACCATGAGGTTTTGTCCAAATTTTCATAGCCAGCAAAGGGAGAGAAACAGGTAAACGGGTATCAAAGTGACCAGCATGAGGTCTAGTTTGGCATGAAAATATTTAACTGCTTGAAAGTAATCAGGGTAATGAACGAAAACTTAATTAATAAGCTGAGGAAAAATTTAAATATTTTACGAAAAGCTGCTGTAAATGAATTGTCAAAAATTCCACCTGTTCAGGACCCAGCTATTTTGCACATAAAAAGATACATTGGTTTGGTATTTAAATGTCAAAAAAGCTTCCTTCGAATCAAGTACGTTAGGAAGGCAAACGAGGAGTCAGTAAGATCATTTTTTCTGAATAAAACTTAAAATTAAAAAATGAAATAAATCAGACAAATATTTTGTGAAATGATTTATGTAAAAGAAATAAGTAGATCAGAGAAACATTCTACATGCCTCCGAATGATGCACAAAATCATGACCAGAAAATGAGGTGTACCAAACATTTCCCTAATATTTTTTATTTCATACTTTTAGACAAATTATTACACAAAACGTGTGACTTTCTTTTCAAAAATTTTGGAAGCTTTACTTTTACAGACTGTTTAGAGTAATTGAAACACTTGGCCTTAAAACTGACGGCTGATGAATTACGTTTCCAACATCAAATATTTGTTAAATTTCATGATTCATTGTAATTTATTAGGAATTAAATGTGTGTGATATACTGGGATAGGTGTGAAATCAAGTTCTTTGGCAAGACCTCAAAAATATTCTTAGCGATGCAGTGTAAACAGTATACATAAAACTTAGTATACAGAATCGTAACTGAGTTAGTAAAAATATAAGAACTTCTGGGAATCGAACCCAGGACTTATTTATCCAACAAAACTATGAACTGTGTATGCTACCCCTTCTTATTTTTTGTTTTTTTTCCATTTCTTTTATTTTTTTATTTTTTGTTATTTTTTTTTATTTTGTCCTTTTTTATTTTTGAAAACCCCTTAATAAAATGGAACTACAAAAAAACCACACCTAAGTGTCACCGCCACTTTTCATCCTATAACAAAAAAATCTGGTCCACTTCAGGCTTTGGCTCCTGACTTAACCTACCCCAGAGAGCTACCTATATACCAGGGGAGATATGGGAAATCAAGGTTAGGGCTATCCCTACAAACAAATCAAAATCTTCCTTTTTCTGAATTTTATTTTTATTTTTATTGTTTTTATATTATTTTAATTTTATTTGTTTAGTTTTCTTGTCTAATTGATCAGAGGCCTTCTGCGCCCCACTGGTAATATGTTGAGTCACGTCTTCTCGAAATTGATGTGTTCCGTTCAATTGTTCAGAAATGTTCATTGGTTCAAACAGGAAACCTTCTTCTCTCTTGGCTTAACACATTCCAGTTGCGAGGCGGGTCATGGAAAGCACTCCCAAGGAAGTTCGAGAAAAATTGACTGTATTTTGGGTGACGGACAACGACATAATGACGGTCATTGAGGTATGTCCAAAAATCGAGTACAGAGCCTACAGTTTCTCCAAATAGGTAGTGAATGGCATGTCCGTGAATCCAATTCACAGCATTGGGCTTAGTCCGAGGAAAATAGTCACGTTCTGGAAATAATAATGAAAGGGGAGTAATCCGATCCAGAATGTCCCGCGTTAGAAAAGCCACAATACGACGAATCAAGTGCCAAACCTCCGCCGCCGGTCCGCAAACAAACCGATGTTCGTCATTGTCTGGCACTCCACACGTGGAACATAGAGATGATTGGGCGACATGGATACGATGAAGGCGAAACTGGTTGATTTGCTTACCATTGACAGTTAGGTACCAGACAGATTGAACATTCGTGTCAAGATAACAGGCGAAAACTGCGCGCCATACATGACGCCAGTCAACCTGGGGGAACTTTTGTTCAATGGGGTTGGGTGGACGACCTAATTGGAGGACATTGTATACTGCCTTTGTCTTGAGTAAAAGCTGTCTTGGTAAGGTGAGGCGTAGATAACTGAGTTCAAGAAAGAAGTATCGTATATAATGGAACTGGGCCGGAACATCTGATATCATCACTGGGACTGACAGTGAGACCGGCATATAGGCCGACAGGAGGAGACCAGTGAGGCTCGTTGGGCAACGTGTCCATACCATCATCTGGGAGCTGACAAATAGGGTGCGAGCTCTATCCGGCACGTGAAACAGACCTATCCTACCTCGTCCACGGGGAAGAGTAAGGGTTGCATAGTTAACTTTGAACAACAGCCCAGAGCTGAAAGATGCCATCGCTGCCAACATGCGATGTGCTACAGTAAGTGGGAAAGATAGAACTTGTGCTACATGGGGAACTCGGGATGCGATATATATATATTGATATATCGAGCTCGTTGAAGAATATCTAGGGATCGAAGACGATGGTCCATTAGACCTGCTCTGATCATTAAAAGAAGGCGTCGGCAGTTGATGGTAGCTGAACGCAGGAGATCAGATGAAAAATCTATTCCCAAACAGCGAATGGTATCAACGGTGGTGAGAGGTGTAACGCACTCCACGGGAAGTCCCATGCCAATGAACATAACTTGTGACTTACGTACGATTAAAGAGCTACCCGACGCCTCACCGTAAGTCGCTACCAACGTCAAAACATCTCGAACCTCGTCGGCATTACGTAAGCAGATGACTACATCGTCAGCATAGGCCGTGCAACAGAATCGGTAGCGATCTATGGACAACCCTACCAAACATTGTCCGAGTCCACATAGCAAGGATTCCAAGGAAAAGGCGTACAAAATCGTTGATAGAGGGCAACCTTGACGTACAGATCGACCTCTTTTTAACGGAGGAGTGAGTCTGCCATTGTACATAATCCTGGATGAGGCACCCCGCAGAAGGTGCATCACTACTGTGATAACGGCGACTGGGAAACCCATATGGTGGAGAACGGCCGTAAGGAAAGAATGGTCAACCCTATCAAAAGCTTGACTGAAGTCCAAAGACGCAAGTGCCCCAGAGAGGCGTTGTGCCTGGGTAACGGCGATCATATCCCTGTAGCGGCATAAAGCCGTGCGGATACTATTATCCCCTCCCAAAGATGCTTGGTCTGGTGACACAACATATCGGGCAACGTTTTTAAGTCGTGCCGTCAAAAGGCGAGGGTGAGGGGCCTATAATCACTGATATTGTTGCCACCATACAGTTTATGTACAGAAATAATAATTCCTTCCATGAAAGCGTCCGGCACAGGTTCTTCCGGAGACATCAGTTCCCGACAGATGGAGGTGAAGGTGAACTCTAACAAATCACGGAAGGTGCGATAAAATTCGAGGGGAAGACCGTCGGATCCTGGGGAGCGATTGATGGTTCCTGCCCGGATCGCATCGCAGACTTCATCATCAGCCACCTCTGACATCAAGTCAATCGCTACATCTCCTGGGATACCACCAAAGTTGAGCTGCGAGACTTCCTCGATCAACTCTGGGAAATGTGGAACTGCGGCGTAGAGCTGCTGGTAGTGGGCGTGAAGCACATTCCCTATTGCAGATTGGGTTACGTAGCGACGCCCTTCTTGGTCTGTTAGGACGTGAATCAATTTTCGGCGTCGATGTTGGCGTTCTTGGATGATATGGTACATCGACAGATGTTCATAAGGCATGCGATCAGCAGTACGAGATCGTACTATCGCTCCTTCTAAATGCCTTGGCATGAGATTGGAGATTTGGGCCTTAGCATTGTTCATCCTTGTATGGCGCTCAGGGGAGGCTGGCGTTGTGGAGCATTCTCGTAGGATCCTGTAGTAAAAGTCCATAGTGCTCTTCCTCCAGGCGACAACATCTTTGCCATACCAGATCAAAGTTTTTCGAAGAGCAGGTTTTGCATACTGGATCCACCAGGCTATGGTAGACGGATACATCGGATGGCGTCTATTACATGTGATCCAAGTGTCTTCTATTAGAAGTCGAGAGTCAGGTGAATTAAGAAGTGCCGTGTTCAATTTCCATAAACCACGTCCATGCCATACTGACTGGCTGTGTACATCATCCAAGTGGAGAGGAGACGTAGTTTTCGGCTCAGCGGATAGACTCTCTTCAACGTAGACCTGTGGCGGCGACGGGGCCAGTAAGGAGTGGTGTTCGTTGCTAGTGGTCGCCTGTGGCGGGTCGTTTGCATCAGACTTTTGTTCATCAAAGTGCGGTTTGTCGTCCATCTTCGGGTCTGCATACTGGGTATCCATCCGTTGAATGGATTCATCAGAGGGTGTACGGCTATGTTTCTTTCTCTTTCGTGTCGACCCTTGTTTTCCAACAGGTCGTTCAGAGTCTGATTGCGGGTGGCTTTCGTCTGACTCCGGACCAGTCTGAAGGAAAGCAGAAGTAAGTGCCACTCCCGGATCAACGTCCATCTCAGTAGCATTTTCAGTCACAGTACTGCGATGATTCGGCAGGCCAGAATCTGGCGTCTGTGGCACCTCAGAAGGAATCTCAGTAGCGGTTGCACCTACCTGATCAGACGACGTCAACAGAGCAGGAAGACCCTGTGTAGAGGTGCTACCTTCCTGGGCAACCTTGGCATATATGACAGGGATCTGAGTGATCACCACTGGGGACTCTTCCTCGCCGACCGGCGTCTGGATCAGGCGCCGTCGCATGAAGGCGGATCTGACATGGCCTTCTTGTCCACAACCCGCACATGTTTGGGGTTGGCCGTCGTACATGACAATGGCTCGCACCCCGCCAATTGTCAGGTATGATGGTATATGTTTTTTCAGTTCAATTTTGACCTGATGCACACCATTAAGGACATGGTAGGTCGCGAAGGTTTGCCATTTTTCCTCTATGTAACCGATGACGTTACCGTATGGTTGTAACGCAGAGACAACTTCGTCCTTCAGCACTTCAAAAGGTAGTTCAAACACCCTAATCGTGCGTTGACCATACTCTGCGAGTTCAAGTGTTACAGCTCCGACGTGACCATCAGAGTATTTGAACTTAAGTCCATTGGCATGGCGGCGAATAACGTCTTCACACACCTCGGTGTTAGTCATTTTAATATGAACGACACTATTCGTGATCGAAAAATGGATTTCGAGAACATGGTTAGGATCTAAACGAACTTCTTCACGTAGGAACGTTTCAACTTCATGTGCACGAGGTCGCGCATGTTCAGCTGGGAAGGAAACCTTAAGTGTCGCACGGCGGGAAGCGCTCGACATGTTGTTCACGGTGGACGGACACAAGCCTTAAAGCTACGACGCGGAAGTAAGCAACGCCGGCAGCGGAGCACTGGCCAGCGCGCAGAGCCGTCCGCACGCTGCCACGGCTGAGAGCCGACTGACCCCTTCACCACAGCTCGCTGTTATGCACTGGCAGCAATCTGTGTACTTATGTTCGCATTTAGCGTAGTTAGTCATGTAATAGTCATTCTTCCACGTTTATTGGCTGTTAAAAGTTCTTGATCATGTAAAAATACATTCGTACTTAATTTATTGGTGGAATAGTCGAATGCTCCTCTGCTCATTCTCGCGTATTCGAAAAACTTGTCTGATGATCTTCTAGTTGACGATACTTATGAAATTCTCTGTGGAGATTCCTGGCTTTGTAAATTTCATGCACAACATTCCTTTTCACTTTATTTTCTTAAGTAAACCTAATTCTGTAGCCTTACTCCCCAGCTACAGTATCCTACAGGTTAAGGACGCCGTTTTATAGAAACAGCTGGTTGGCTGTAAGCAGACATCTTGTAGCGCGACATGGTCGCTCGCACGCAGGACACCCTAAGTTTTCGCCCGATGTTGCTGTTTGTTGCTGGAGTGTCGCATATCCAGAAGTCGCTCGCTTCTGTCACTCACGTTGGACACGGCCTAAGTCATCCGACCACCACATCTTCCTAGATATTGGCGGGAGAAGGACTCTGCCTGTGCTGGGCTGCTGGATAGGATGGACGTAAGTCTTCATTTTTCAGGCACTCTATATTTAAACAATTTGAGGCAGTAGCTCCATCCAGTGTGTTCACCATGATGTCCGGAGTCCAACCGACCTAGTACACAGTACTGCCACCAGAGGCGCTATCATGCAATGGCGGTCTGGGGAAAAATGGTGGGAAAAAGACTCAGCCTGTGCTGGGCTTGTGGAGAGAGGAAGGAGTGTACTTTATTTATTTTGGAACAATTTATTTAGGGATGGAATTCATGGAGTTTATTTATTACACTGATACAAAACACTCGCTCTGCCGTGCTTGGGGTCACAATACACAGTCTACGGACATGTAAACTACTCCTAAATTATCGAAACAATGCAGTACACTGATGTACAGACATGCAAACAACTCGTAAATTACCTAAATAATGCATAGCGCGCCCTAAAGACCTGCAAACTACTCGCAGATCTCCGAAATAATGCATGTAAAACGCTATGCATACATGCTCACTAATTGTACACTGTCGAAATAATGCATTGCACAACCCACAGACCTGCAAACTACTCGTAAATCACCGAAATAATGCATTGCCCAGTCTACAGACACGAAAACAATTCGTAAATTGTCAAAATAATGCTTGTAAAAGGCTCTGCAAACACGTTGCTAATCGTCAACTGTCGAAATTATGCACTGCACAGACTGCACACCTGTTCACAAAATAATGCAACAGACACGACAGCTACTCGTAAATTGTGAGAACAGTTCATAGATAATGATCTGCGAACATGCCCACAACGCTTAAACAGCTGAAAATGTTGCAGTGCACAAGTACTCATTGCATGTAAAAAACTCGTTCGAACGATCGTCAACCACAATGTGTCAGTGAGCTCTTCCCTACAAAGGGAGCCATTGCTCTCAGCCCGCTGCCGCAGGTGAACGTCGCGTCTGTTTTCGGGTATAAGGTTAGAATTTTTCGAGTGTTATACTGATGTCATAGATCTATCTAAATAAGAGCCAAGTCTCCCCTCTGAACGCGCTACAGAAATGTGTTGCAATGCTTCCCAGAATAGCACAGGGTGCATTCGCCCTAGCGATCCTAACAGGACATGCGAGACACCTCTGGCCGTGTAAATGTTTACTCAGCCACCATGCGCACCTGCCGGGCCAGTGCAGGTCTAATTGGCAAAGCGTCAGATGTTTGCATAGCGGCTCACTGACATCCAAAAGGTTCTCAATGTTATACTGATGTCACATGTCTATGTAAATAAGAGCCAAGTCTACCTCTCGGAAATAGTAAAGTACTGTAGAAATTGTTAACCTCGCTTTTGTAGGAGCTTCCGTGATGTCTCATCTTGTCATCTTGTCTGGATGGAAATTCTGGTCCTAACAGAACCTGTTCACGAAAATAGCACAGAATAACGCCGACTGCATTCTTCCTGGCGATCTTAACGGACCAGCCCATGCATTACTTATCAGTCCCTTCTCGGAGTTGGTAAAGTATCACTGAAATCATTAACTGTCGCTTTTGTTGGAGCTTTCTTGATGTCTCAGCTTGTCTGCATGGAAATTCTTGTCCTAACAGGACCTGTTTGCGAAAATAGCCCAGAATGACACCTATTGCATTCTTCCTGATGGTCCTAACGAGGCATCACGTGTTAACGTTCCCAGAAGTCATGATGTCCTGCTTTCAACATACATCTCAGAAACTGTAAACTTATCACCACTGAGAGCCTTCATCGTGTATGTGCATGCCTGTGAAAACACCATTAATCATAAAAGCATTCTTGTTATTTGGAGAGAGAGGCGATGGTCGCATCAACGGCTTCCATAAGTGTGACGTTCCATAAAAGCTTCTCATTGGCTGTACATTCAAATGAAGCTCTGTCATTGGTCGCCTTGCTCTATATATAAACCCACAACCAACCTCCATTGTCCTCAGTCCGCTGCTGCCGGCCCTGTTTTGCGTTCCGTCATCTCTCTGTGTACTTGTTTTTTTCTCTCCCCAAGATGAAGAGAGGTAGCTGGAAAAACGCTTCAGAGTGCAGCAGCAAGAGGCGTAGAGTTCTGGAGGCGGGATTACCAAGTGAGTAAATAATTTCTATTTCGAGTGTAAATTTTTGTGTGTATTTTAAATTCGGCTTATTAATTGCATCTCCTTGTTACAGAACAACCCCAGGATTTTATATTGGAGTATGAGAAGAGACATGATGGGGCTGGACCGTGGCAGCCTCCTGTGGTGAGTATAATTTTCATTGTAATCTGTTCCTGTATAGTAGCGATTTAAAATTTCCTTATTTCATATTTGTTTTTCGGTTTATATATATTGTTTGCTGTTGTTGCTGCAGCCGGGACAGACCAATTGCCATATGTCGATTCTGATGCGGATGATGACATGCGTGAATGGGTCAGATAAAGGGCTACTGAACTAGAGGATGAAAGGCGCTCTGATCTGGCCCTATTAGATGATGATGATGACTTCTTTGAGGGTGTGGTGGAGTCGCCTGATGAAGTGTTAATGCCTTGGAGCCAGAGCGAAAAATGTAATTACTCATTCCGTTTATAACCTTGTGATCGTCAGAATTCTTTCTTTCACTGCACCAGCAGCAGTAAGCAATGTACTTAACTATTACTTGTTTTATCTCTTCTTCTACAGCGGTCGCATCTCCGCAGGCGGAACGCAGTGTGGCGCACATACCGATGGTGGGTAAACCTTTTTCCTCCCCAAAGCTGTGCCCGGTAAGGCAAGCATCACCTATAAGAGCGCCGCTAGACACAGCGCGGGAAGCCGCCGCCGCCGCCCCGGCACTGCCGCTCAGGCGTCCGTGGGCCGAGCAACGAACCACCACCCCTCAAGTTACCGGGTCGGGTCTACAGCAGCAGCAACAACAGCATCGCTAATCATCACCGCAGCCTGGCTGTTCCCTTCGCTCTAACTTGGTAGCACTGCAGCATCCTCCCCTGTCATCATCATATCAGCCTCATCAGAATTGGCGTAAACGCTAGGTATGGTTGTGTCGGCGCATACCGACTTGCCCCTCCCCAACACCGTCATCAACGTGCTGGAATAGCATTAGTATACAGAAGATCCTGTGGCTAGTGACAATTCTCTCTCCTCTCCTTTTAGTGAAGGACATCAGGTCAGTGATAACATACCACAGTTAGAATACTCGGTCATTCATGAGGATCGAGAACCCGGCAGGAGGGTAGCACGACCCTGTTGGTTTCCTAAGGTTGTGCCTTCCTGTTGTGGAAATGGAGCTCCTCAAGGAAGTCAATGATCCACGGTATCCTGCCATAAAAAGCAGTGCAGTTCTCTGCATCGAATTATCGCATCCCTCTAAAGTTGATTCTGGTGTTGGAGAGACAACTCTTCATTATCTTTGGGAGGAGAGTGGTGTGATAACGTGTAGCACGTCAATCGCCGACTGGTTTCGTAAATCCACCTTGAGAGTTATACTGGCCCGGTTTTCCGAGATGGAGGTCAGAGGGTCAGCTAAAGCTCTCAGCCGAATACTACACTTGTCTTCCATACACATGTCTATGATCTGCCAAAGATATAGCTAACAAGACGGCATGCATTAATTTCGAAAATAGAAACGGTCAGGCTTATTTTACGTGGTCAATCCTGGCTTGCAAAAGAAATTACAATTACGGAGATCATCCTGAGCGTCCCAGTACATACCATGTAGGTGATGATATTCGTGGGTGTTACAACTTTTATGGTATCGGCCTCCCCGTCAAGATCCAGGGTATACCTAAATTTGAGGTGCAGAATACCGGAATATCAGTTTATGTTTATGGCCTGGAGAAGAAAAGCAAGTCAGATGAGCAAGACAAGCATATTGTCGTCGGCCACCTCCATTTCTCAAAATTTGCTGGTGAGCGTGAGTTGCACATAAAAATGCTGCTCTTCTCTGAAGGTGATAATTATCACTATGTTTAGATCAAAGATTCCTTTACAGCCAATTGTTAAAGAAAGAACATAAACAACATATTTGATTAAGCCGCCTGAATTATTTCTCCTCAGACAAGTTATTAGCGGCGCAGCTAGTAGATTGCGCTTCCAATGGTCCGGTTGTGCCTACTGAGCAAAACGAATTCATAAAGTTTAAAAATGCTCACCATTGGGGCAATACCCGTTTGTAGTGTATTCCAATTTTGTATTGCTTTTCGCTCCTGTGACCTGCTGTGAAGGTGTCCCTACAGCCTCCCACACCACTTTTACAGAGAAACACGTACTATATGCGGCAGCGTATCAAAGTGTATTGTCCTACGACTCCAATCTTAACTGCTACAAATCTTATGTTGGGTATAATGCTGCAGTTTGGCTGCTCACTGAGCTCGAAAAATTTTCATGGGAGGTTGATAAACTTTACAGTAACAATGTCTCCACGACCAAATCGAATGAGAATGAAGATTTGGATAATAACGTGGTTGATTGTCATATCTGTGGGCTGCTGTTAGACAGAAAAGCGGGAACTACTCGTGAAGTTCCGTGGTGCTACTCACAATGCGTGCAATTTGAAGTATAAGCTACCAAGACACATACTCATTTTTTCCACAATTTAAGCGGGTATGTCGCTCACTTTGTAGTTGAGTACATGGCTGATTTCGGTTGGGAGAAAAATCAGGTCAGTGTCCTACCTGAGAGCGTCAAGAAATACATTTCATTCTGCAAATGAATGACGCCAAGAATTATGCTTCGCTTCCTTCATACGCTACGTTTTATGCAAGTGCCACTCCAGAAACTCGCTGATACTCTACCTCTGGAGGATATGCATATCACTCGAGTTGCATTTCCTGACAAGGAATAGTTTCAACTTGTGACTAGAAGGGGGTTTCCCCATATGAGTATGCGAATAGTACGACAAAACTCAATGAAACCAGGCTATCCAACATAACTACATTCTCCAGCAACCTTACAGCATTGCCATAACTGATGCAGAGTATGAGCATGCCATGAATGTCTGCCGGGAATTCAACATCTCCACTTTAGGAGAGTATGCACGGCTTTACAGGGACGCAGACGTCCACTTGTTTGCTAATGTTTTCGAGAAATTCCAGAGTCTATGCATGGCCACATATTCTCTGGAGTCCGTCTTTTATTACACGGCGCCCTGGTTGTCTTGGGACGCAATGTTCAAGAGAACGAAGTGCAGCATTGAATTATTGTCCGGTGCTCACATGCTTCTTTTCTTTGTGCAAGGGATCCGTGTGGGACTTTGCCGACGTATCCACAGGCATGTGAAGGCAAATAAGCCACGGATGGGTGACAGGTTCAACTTGATTCGAGTTACATAACGTACCTGGATGTAAATAACTTATATGGGTAAACCATGCAGCAATCACTGCCGCTTGGTGAGTTTCGATGGGTGCACGAAGACAAATGCAAGGGATTAGGTGGAAAAATCATGGGGGGTATGGGAGCTGATTCTGATGTAGGGTATGTGGTGAAGGCAGAAGTCACATATCCTATTAGTTTGCATGATGCGCACGCCGATTTGCTGCTGTGTCCAGAGCAATTACTTTTATGAGGAATCCTCCTCGCCAAAACTGATGACAATGCTGGGAGATAAGTGGAGATACATTATTAATTATCGTAATCTCCAGCAGTGTCTCAGTGTGGGTTTGGAGCTGGTTAGAATCACCCGGGCTATCTCCTTCAAGTAGTGCCCCTGGTCGAAGGAGTATATTGATTTGAATATGAGACAGAGAGCTTCCACGACGTGTGACTTTGAAGAAATTTTTTATAAATTAATCAATAATTCAATTTTCGGTAAAACGTTGGAGAATTTGAGGAAACGACGTGAAATTTTGATTAGAACCGAATGGGATGGGCGTTATGCCGTAAGAAAACGAATTGCCAGACCGAATTTTAAAAAAATGGATAATGGTTCTGAGCACTATGGGACTAAACTTCTGATCATCAGTCCCCTAGAACTTAGAACTACTTAAACCTAACTAACCTAAGGACATCACACACATCCATGCCCGAGGCAGGATTCGAACCTGCGACCGCAGCGGTCACTCGGTTCCAGACTGTAGCGCCTAGAACCGCTCGGCCACTCCGGCCGGCCCGAATTTTAAGCAGGTCACCATATTCAATAAGAACTTTGTTGCTGTGGAGATGGCGAAGACCGCAGTAGATTTTACAAAACCTATTTATGTGAGGATGTGCATACTAGACCTATCCAAACTCCACATGTACCACTTTCATTATGAGTTTGCGAAAACTCATTTCGCAGATCCTAAATTACTCTATATGGATACAGATAGCTTCATCTATTGGGTGGTGAACTGCAGTGCATATGAAGTAATGAGGTGCCATGGTAATTAATTCGACACGTCCTCATACATGGACGATAATCCTTATCGTTTTATTCCACGGAACAAGAAGGTTATCAGTCTTATGAAGGACCATTGTGAATGGTTTGCCGATTGTGGAGTTTGTAGGTCAACACTCAAAAATGTATTCGTACGTCACATTGGAACGTGCCACCCAGAGGCGGGCTAAAGGTGTCCATTGCATGGCATCGAGAGTCCTCTCTATCAAAGACTATTTGTCGTGCCTGTATAGCGGTGATCGCTGTGCTGCACTGCAGCCGTCGCATATGGTACGGCAGACCAGTATTCGATCAAGAGGACATGAGGTGTGCACTGTGCTGCAGTCTAAAATCGGTCTGTCGCCTCATGACAATAAAAGGATCATTTGTGATGATGGGATTAAAACTCTCCCGTACTCACTGGTAGCGATAGAATGGGTGGGGAACTGATGAATGAGAGGGAGAGAATGAGTGAGGGGTAGAGAGAGAAAGAGGGAGAGAATCTGCAGAGTAGTAATATGACCCTTTTATCATAGTGGAAGTAATTGTGTGTGTTTGTGTGTTGTAAATATTAATGTGTACTATGTACAAGTGCATATAAATACAAAATTTGTATTTAATTTATTATTTAATAGAGCATGCATAGAAAAAAAGGATAAAAAAGAAAAAAGTATATATATATATATATATATATATATATATATATATATATATGCACACTGTGTGTGTGAAAGAATAGAAATTAAGAAAGCATAAACAAAAAATATTAAATAACATAAATAGAAAAAAATATTTGTATATTGATTCATTTCTTCACATGCAATGTATGTGTAGTCAGTATATATATATATCGCACATGGAGCGTATATATATATATATATATATATATATATATATATATATATATATATACACACATTCTGTGTAAGCTTGGCTCCCACTGTATCACTGCTGTCGATTTTCTTGAATGACCCCTCTAAATATACGAAACTCTTGAGTGGATGCGTCAGTGCATCTTGGTGCTGGATGATAATATATATATACATATATACGCGTTTTTATATGTGTGTTTTATAAATTGAATAGCTTTTAAGTTTTTCACCTGCCTCTAGCCAATCAAGTGAGACCAGTTTTTAAGTATTTGGTTCGAGTCCGGGCTGCAGCACAGATTTTAATCCATTTCTTCTGCTTCAGTCATTATCGTAGCCCATAAGCATTTTTAGAGGTATGCATGCAGTAAACCGCTTGTACTCTGCAACTCTTCTATCCTCTGGATCGTCCATGTTCCATCCCGTATTTTCTGAACTATGCAGATCCATGGGTGATGCAGAGACGTATGTTTTAAGAGGTGATCTTATGCCAACATTGCATGTATGGTCGATCTCATACCTGTTGAGTTCATAACGTATCTCTTGGAACAGGAATGCTAAAGCGTTGCGTGTAAGCTTGGAGCCCACTGCATCATTGCCATCGGTTTTCTTGAATGACCCCTCTAGATATAAGAAACTCTCGTGTGGAAGCATCAGTGCGTCTTGGTGCTGAATGACAATCCTAATTTCATCTTTCTTCTTAAATGTGGTTGAACCATAAAGGTTTATGCGAGAAGTATTCAGGATGTATAATTCTCTCATCATACTCTACTGGACTAGTTTTACTGAGTGAGGACGCCATTGTGAGGTTTCAAGCCCACTGATTTAAGAAACTCATAGTTCCCATGTGATATCACTTTGCAGTTCAGTGGATTGTGTACACTGGTTTTATACTGTATGCCCATCTTGCCTTAGATGTAATTGAACAATGATTTCCTCATCACGAAAGTCAACAAGTTGATTATTCTGGTCCACAATACGCAGCTCCAAATAGTCCAATGCCTGAGCTGTCACTGGAAGGTACATTGTAATGGCAGGGGTCTCAACAATCTTATACCCCATTGCAACTGAGAGGAAGAATCCGTAAATAGTATGAATCAGACTGTCGTTGAGATAGGAGTTCGTTAGAGTGTTACAATCTATTGGGATTGTGCTGGTGCGCAGTATGTCCACAGTCTGGTCTGACATGTAAAATTTACTCGGATTCTTCTTTAAAACCTGTCCTTTCGTGAAACCCAGTAGGCGCCCTGTTGAACGTTTTTGGTTAAAGACAATCGTTGCATTTACAGTTCTTATTTCAGATTTAAGTGTATTGATGTTTGCAGGTAGCTCAGTACCTTCTCCAGATTGTTTTAAGACTTCTCTTAAATCGTCAATATCATATGCAACCGGTTCAATTTCCACAATGTCTTTTTCACCATTAATGTCCAGCTGCAGTTTGTTGTTAGTCTCGGTGATATTTGGGATGCTGTTGTATATCTCCAGTCCAATCAATGCAATAATCTATTCACCAACACTCAAATCAAATGGCGGGAAGTAATTTGCACACATTATAGATGATCGTTCTTTTAACATCAAAGTGTACAACATTGCATCTGAACCTCAACTGGTGAATGAACGTTTAAAGCTCCTCCTTATATAGTCTGCTTCTTTTTCTTTGTAAACCTCAAGAGAAACACGATGCACAGATGCCGAAAATTGTAGAGCACACGTCTTATGTGAGTGAAGTATCGATGTAATTCTTCTGGCGGTTGCAGGTCACCAAGTGAGTCGAAATAGTAGACGGTATCAGAATTTTTCATACCATATAACACCCAGCAGGTGCTGGGCCCTCCTGCAACGTCTAAATTCACAATCCCACATTCACCAGTTTTCTACATAGTGTTCGGTAATGTACCCTGCATAAACACACCACAGAGTCTGTTTCTAAAAAACTTAAGAAGCTCAGTATTTGTAAGTGGTCGATCTGGTAGGACCGCTAATGGACTGTTTTTATTTATGAATAGTCCAAGCCCTTTCCTGTGCGCTTTGAAGTATGGTCCTTTTCCGATGGCTTCGGCTTCCATCGTCCCGTTATGTCTTCTTGCCCCTACTAACTGCGCTTGGGAGTTTTGTGTGCTCTTCACCGTTATAGCAATAGCTGCAGCACGGCCAGCGAGGGACACTGCCACCGCGAGGGCGGAGAGGGCTTTGATGAGGAATGGAAGAAAACCACCGGACGTCTTGGGTATAGGTAGAACTCGAGTGCTTTAACCGATCCTCCGCACCTTTCTGTTTCAGTGCGTTTTTAGCTGCCTGTCAAGATACAGTTCATCAAACAGCTCTGCTTCCCGTCCTTATCCTTCTTCTTGTTTAGTGCACAACGTGCAGCATTCATAACTCGCTCGAAATTCATCACTCCCAAACCAAACTTAATTATTCTTCACGTGGTTTTATCAACTGCAAATGCTGCAATGCATTGACCTATACCAATATCCTTTCTTCGACGTATCGCCTTAGCCTTATTAGCTAAAATCTTATCTGCAATGTGATGAGTTGAGCGATCTTTATTTGCAGCGTATGCAATGTCATATTCCATAAATGCTTCATCGAGCAGATGAAGCACATTATCGCTTCGTGCTAAGCGTTTCTGAAGCTTTTTTCCAAGGTTCACAGTAGTTATACCCAGGGATGTGTAATTCCATGGGCAGTTTGTCCAGAATACCACCATCTCCTCGAATGCGTCTCCTCACATGCATATTATGCTACTGCTGTGGTTGTGGACTGTGCCCCCACCCCCTATTATAAAGGAAATCGTTAGTGTCAATCCAACTGTTTTGTGCTGCAGAAAAACCAAGTCATTTGACTGGTGCTCTATTTCCCCGACGTCTCGTTTTTATTGTGTTTTGTTTGGTTCAGTTATACTGAGCAAATATTTCTGGGAGGATATCTGACTATTTGTACGACCCATGAAGGTTAATACACATCAACATTCGACCTTTTATTGTTCTGTTCAGACCCTCCACGATACACGCCTTCACGTGAGTGAATGTGGAGTAGTGATATATTCTGTACCGCTGCAACACGGTCTAGAAATACCTATTGTAAAACTCTCCACCGTGATCGGTTTGGAGGTTGTCTGGGCATCGATTCGTCCCTGTTTGTAGCAAATGCTCAAACACATCCGTGACATTTCTACCCATTTTTGTTTTAATAGGTGATGCCCAAGCAAATTTGGAGTATGTATCAATGACTATTAAAATATATTTGAATCCATTATTCTCATGTGAATATTCCCTCATATCTACAAGATCAGCCTGCCATAGGTCATCCGAAGCTTTAATTGTAACATGCCTATGAGACTATGTCTTGCGTGCTGGTTTGTGCAATTCTTGAACTACTGTCTCCATACTTATCCAGTGATACCTCTCTCTCTAAGCTCGGAGATTATTGAAACAGCCTCATTCGAATGAGCTGTATTACCTGCAGCACCTGATGCCATGAGCAGCCGTAGTCGATCTATTAGCTTTTTGGGGTCTTCGTAATATATATACTGCGGGATTCGATTGTTCACTGCTTTATGCTCAATGTCAATACCATCACTGCTGCTGATGCTCTTATTGTTGTTTTCACCATCAAGTGTTGGTTTTAGAATGGTTTTGTATTTCTTGTTGCTCAGGTATTTTGTGATCTTACGTACATCAGTCAAGTGCAGTATTTCATGGTAGCTTTCCCTATCATCAACTCAATAATTTATAGGTTTTTTGGTAGGTCTTAGGAAAATAAGATTCATTAAGCGAGGTGTTCTCTCAAACCGCCTATCACCAGTCTGTATTGTGTCGTCAGGACGCATACCCAAAATGTATAGTCTTCATCTGCTAACGCAGAATTTTCTGTCTATCTGACCAGGGGCGTGACGGATAGTGAATTCGTCAATCACAACACCATCATTATCGTGTGTTTTTGTTTTTGCTGAAAGCTGCCTAAGAGATTCAGTAACCAGCTTAAGTGTCTGCTCTCGATCCATTTCCCCTAACCTTAGCAACCGTAATTTCTCTCAAACCACTTTCCGCACTTGAATCACTTTCTGCTTTGCTGACGTCTGTGTGTGTACTAATCAGACATCTCCACAGCGTGAGACTTTATACAGGGCGGTCCATTGATCGTGACCGGGCCAAATATCTCACGAAATAAGCGACAAACGAAAAAACTACAAAAAACTAAACTTGTCTAGCTCGAAGGGGGAAACCAAATGGCGCTATGGTTGGCCCGCTAGATGGCGTTGCCATAGGTCAAACGGATATCAACTGCGTTTTTTTTTTAATAGGAACCCCCATTTTTATTACATATTCGTGTAGTACATAAAGAAATATGAATGTTTTAGTTGGACCACTTTTTTCGCTTTGTGATAGATGGCGCTCTAATAGTCACAAACATATGGCTCACAATTTTATATGAACAGTTGGTAACAGGTAGGTTTTTTAAATTAAAATACAGAACATAGGTATGTTTGAACATTTTATTTCGGTTGTTCGCATGTGATGCATGTACCTTTGTGAACTTATAATTTCTGAGAATGCATGCTGTTACAGTGTGATTACCTGTAAATACCACATTAATGCAATAAATGCTCAAAATGATGCTCATCAACCTCAATGCATTTGGTAATACTTGTAACGACATTCCTCTCAAAAGCGAGTAGTTTGCCTTCCATAAAGTTCGCACATGCATTGACAATATGCTGATGCATGTTGTCAGGCATTGTCGGTGGATCACGACAGCAAATATCCTTCAACTTTCCCGACAGAAAGAAATCCGGGGATGTCAGATCCGGTGAATGTGCGGGCCATGATATGGTGCTTTGACAACCAATCCACCTGTCATGAAATATACTATTCAATACCGCTTCAAGCGCACGTGAGCTATGTGCCGGACATCCATCATGTTGGAAGTACATTGCCATTCTGTCATGCAGTGAAACATCTTGTAGTAACATCGGTAGAACATTACGTAGGAAATCAACATGCATTGGAATATTTAGATTGCCATCGATAAAATGGGGGCCAATTATCCTTCCTCCCATAGTGCCGCACCATACATTAACCCGTCAAGGTCGCTGATGTTCCACTTGTTGCAGCCATCGTGGATTTTCCGTTGCCCAATAGTGCATACTATGCCGGTTTACATTACCGCTGTTGGTGAATGATGCTTCGTCGCTAAATAGAACGTGTGCAAAATATCTGTCATCGTCCCGTAATTTCTCTTGTGCCCAGTGGCAGAACTGAACACGACGTTCAAAGTCGTCACCATGCAGTTCCTGGTGCATAGAAATATTGTATGGGTGCAATCGATGTTGATGTAGCAATCTCAATATCAACGTTTTTGAGTTTCCCGATTCTAGCGCAATTTGTCTGGTACTGATGTGCGGCTTAGCAGCGACAGCAGCTAAACACCTACTTGGGCATCATCATTTGTTGCAGGTCGTGGTTGACGTTTCACATGTGGCTGAACACTTCCTGTTTCCTTAAATAACCTAACTATCCGGCGAATGGTCCGGGCACTTGAATGATGTCATCCAGGATACCGAGCAGCATACATAGCACACGCCCGTTGGGCATTTTGATCACAATAGCCATACATCATCATGATATCGACCTTTTCCGCAATTGGTAAACGGTCCATTTTAACACGGGTAATGTATGACGAAGCAAATACCGTCTGCACTGGCGGAATGTTACGTGACACGACGTACTTATACGTTTGTGACTATTACAGCGCCATCTATCACAAAGCGAAAAAAGTGGTCCAACTAAAACATTCATATTTCTTTACATACTACAGGAATATGTAATAAAAAATGGGGGTTCCTATTTGCAAAAACGCAGTTGATATCCGTTTGATCTATGGCAGCGCCATCTAGTGGGCCAACCATACCGCCATCTGGTTTTCCCCGTTCCGTTCTTTGTAGTTTTTTCGTTTGTCGCTTATTTCGTGAAATATTGGGTCCGGTCACTATCAATGGACCACTCTGTATATCTGCTCTTCTTCTTCCTCTTATTATGTGCCTGCTCCCCCTTCTCAACAACAAGGACCTCAATAGCCCCTCAATAGCCTCGACCTTTTCAGTTAAATCGGTTATTTTCTTACCGATTTCATCAACTAACTCATTTAACGCATTCACCAGTCTCAGAAGAATCTAGTAATACGTCTCTAGTTCCCTGCACATACCTCCAATTTTATGCACAATAGCCTGAATTTTCGCATCCACGTACAGTCTGTGTACACCCATTCTCTCGGGTTGAGAGCTGGACATGTGCGCGGTTTTGCCCATAGTGCATTGTATACTAATGTGCATCGTGTACTAACCTCTCTTACCAGTCTATATATACGGAAACTCTTGAAAGTTTCGATTGTACCTACTATCATTCATTCTTCTTGTTTTATCAACAATTAGAAACCCATGCTGTGAATGATTACAGCGATTAGTACATATCAGTTCCTACATGTGCCTGATAAATGTGTTTTAAATTCAGATTGTCTTTTTTAAAGGCTATAATGAGGTTTGCAGTATCCCTAACAAACTGTTTCGGGATTCTGGTATATGTCTGGCTTATATAAAATACATCAGCATCCATATGACAACTGAAACAGAAATATTTTCGAATTTGGTCTTGGTTTTCCACAGCTACATCGTCAAATACAAAGACAATGTTTGGTTTTGCTTTTTCAGGTGGACAATATCACCACTTTCACTGAATGTTGTGTATGTAACACCATCTACACTGTGCAGTGTCTCCTGTAATAGCTGAAACTTGGGCTGAAACAGTGTTTATGAGAATACACAAACATGTTCAAATCAGACTCCATCTACATGTGTTAGCAGCGTCATGAGTACGTTAGTCTTACCTCAATTGGATGGACCTACAATAATTGCTCATATATTATCAGGAAGGAGAATTCCATTCTTTTTGTTCTTCAGGTCACCAACAAATGCCATATATAGAAGGATTTAAAGTCACTTACTTTTGTATAAAAAGGTGTGCATTATTCAGGAAAACACATTTTCAGTAACTTGCCAGCAGCCATAAAAAGCTTAACAACCAATGAAATTCACTTTCAGAGAAGCCTAAAGGATTTATTGGTGGCCAACTCCTTCTAGTCCATTGATGAATTTCTCAGTAGAACCAACTGATACACACACACACACACACACACACACACACACACACACACACACACACACACACACACACACACACACATATATATATATATATATATATATATATATATATATATATATATATATATAACTTCCACACCATTTCAGTGCAGTAATGTGTTCATTGTAAATAAGTACTGTAGTAGTTCTATTCCATGTTTATTACCATATAAATAAAAAAAATATTTTAAATTCAGTGCATAAATGTTTGTAAAATGATTCTTTCATGTAGTATTCATTTTAAAAAAAGACCACCATTCCACTTTAGACCTGTGGAAGGTACATTAACTTATTTGTTTCAGTTGTAAATATTTGTCAGGTATTATTGTTTTCCTGAGATGTTCTACATCCTGGAGGACCTCCTCTCTATGGATCAATTTGAATGAAAGTAAATCTAATCTAATCTAATCTAATCTACTGGGAAAGAATTGTCAGATCTTGTGCTTATGTTCCTGAACTTCCATGGACTAGATATAAGCAATTGCCGTTGCCAAAGCTAAGATAATGCTGCAGATATGGCAGGGATCTACACTGACCTAGGGGCCCAAATCAAGTCATTGAATCCCTTGGCATTTTTCATCCCCTGCTCCACTCATTCCCTGAATTTTGTAGCATCAAAGGCAACCACATGCTGTAAAATAGCTACAACATTTTTTGACTTGCTACAAACGATTTACAATTTTTTCCAGCATTTACACAACGCTGGAAAATTCTGCTATACAGTTTAGAAGCTGGTAATTTGAGTTTAAAGTCTCTCTGTATTACAAGACGATCAGCTCGAGAAGATACAATTTAGAAGCTGGTAATTTGAGTTTTTAGCCTCTCTGCATTACAAGATGATCAGCTCGAGAAGATGCCTACAAAAGCTTAAATTCTAGTTTGGATGCAGTAAATAATGCTCTTATATGCGTTTCTGAAGAGAAAAGCGAGAAAGCTATTACTAGATCAGAAGCAACAGGAATATTGTAACAGCTTAGCTCTAAAAATATTGCATTCATAACTACAATATGGGAGAGTATTTTGGAATGTTTAAGTGCAGTGAGTACAGCACAAGTCAGAAGAAGTTGGCAGATTTGCAGTAGTGAAACTTTATACTTCACTTCTGACATTCATAGATGAGATGACTACGTTTTTTGAAGTGTACGAGAAGGTGGCAGAGAGAAAACTGGAGACAACGCAACATCTTCTGCGAATCAATGAAACTCAAGAATAATGTGTGAAGAAACGAAAGAAGTTCTTTGATGACTCAGACTCTGAGTCAGAAAATGAATTCTGCAAATCTGAAGGTGACATGCTGAAGACTAATTATTAAATTATACTGAACAGACTATCTGCAGAGCTCCATAACCGTCTTGGGGTCTACAAAGAGTTTTCTGAAAAGTTCTCTTTCATATCTAGTTTGATGGAAATGAACCCTGATATAGTCTATAATGCTGCATAACAGCTGCAACATATTTATTCAGGGGATACAGATGATTCTTTTGGAATGGAATATGTCCATCTCTGAAGTTTCATTCTGAGTTCTGGATATGGGAATGGTCCTTCTTTACCAGTCTTAAATAAAATGCTAAGAGAGAAATATCTAGCCGGCATGGGTGGCCGAGCGGTTCTAGACGCTACAGTCTGGAACCACGCGACCGCTACAGTCGCGGGTTCGAATCCTGCCTTGGGCATGGTTGTGTGTAATGTCCTCAGGTTAGTTAGGTTTAAGTAGTTCTAAGTTCTAGGGGACTGATGACCTCAGAAGTTAAGTCCAATAGTGTTCAGAGCCATTTGAGAAATATCTCTTTGATATTTATCCAAACATCAGAATCGCTCTGCAAATTTATTTGACCACACCAGAACGAACTGCTCTGCTGAACGATCCTTCTCAGTTCTTGGAAGGGTTAAGAACTACTTGGATGCTTCTCAGACTCAGCATGGTTTGAGGCATTTCGCTGTATTAGCAGTAGAAAATATATATATAACTTAAAGAATATATATATTTATTTTAAATAGCATAGTAATAATTTTGTTGCTAAATGTTTTTCAAAATTAACTATGGTTGCTGTTGGAGAGGGGGGGGGGGGGGGTCGAAAAAAGTTATTGGGCCCATGGGCGTAACATTATCTAAATACGGGGCTGGAGACAATGCTTTACGAAGTACGTCCCAAAGATCAATTTTTTATCGCGAGAATGTGTTACAGGGACAAGATACGCCTTGGAGGTAGCACCATAAGACGTTGACTAGATAGCGGGACAAACTAAGCTTTGATAATTCGACAGAACCGTGATTCCAAACTTTTATTTATTTACTTATTTATTAGCTGCCACTTTTACGCTTGACCTGCACCGTAGAAGATATTTCAGACCGTGTTTTACAATTCTTCTTCTTATTATTAAAATCCATAGACAGGTCGTTGCGATAGTACCAACAAAAGTCCCTAGATCTCAGGCCGATCAAAAGATCGAACAGAACCCGAGATTTTTCGACCTTTGGCGTTAACTGTTCGAAGAGTTCGAATAGTGTTCAGACACAACCCTACTATTTAAAACAACTGTCGCGTGTACATGATTGAAATTACGAGCAAACAGCAGTCGTAAACAATCTTGATGAAACAATAGTCTGGTAATGTTTTGGGGCACCGAACATGGCTGCAATGTACAGCCACAGACATACATGTCTATCTGTGAGTACAGCGTAATTTTAGAGTGCCATGACCCCTTAGTTTTACCTCCATGATAATAATGATTGGTATTCAGCATAGTTATTCACTAATGAAGGCGTATTACAAGGAGTTTTTATAACATTCTACATTATTTCGAAAATTCCACAAAACAAACATTTTACACCGAGCTGTTAAACATTTTGTCTTTTTTACAACAAAAGGGTTGTACATTCGCTAAGTATAAAAGTTTCCTGAAGTCTAAATGTAAAATTGGTTTTGAAATTTACAAAAGAATCAAGATATACTCTTTGACTCAGAATTCTTTGAGTTGATAGTAATCGACAGGTTAACATCAAATTCACGTTAAATTCAAATTTCGAGAGAATCGATAATTTAGTCGATAGAACGAAAATACCGAAAACGTCAGAAACGCCGATATGGCGTCTTCACAAGACGCTTGGTACTTATCGTTGTTGGGATTAGCGGAAAATTTCAGAACTTCTAGTCCTCCTAACATTAAGTTATGCATTCAGTGTTTGCAAGCTGTGTTTAATTTTAAACCACCTCCACGAGTTGAAGCGCGGACTCACCTTCAATTAGGAAATATTTTACTGACACATACTAAGAACATTGATTTAGCGAGAACTCATTTAGAACAAGCGGTAAGGGAATTATTGTGTAAGAAGAGAAGAATGTTTTGTGGTTTGTGCATTTTCCGTCGTTGGTTGTGTCTTCAAGCAGTTAATCAGTGAGAATACGTGTGTCTTGTGAGATAGGCAAGCGATAAGGCCCGTGCTGGTGGATGTAAACAAAGCGGTAAAAGGCGGTTGATTCCGTAAATTTTCCAGTTATACACGCCACATGTATGGTTATATGACATTTGTATTGTATGTTAACTGTCATTATGTGTTAGAAGTTAATTGTCATATAATGTTATAGATATATGTGTAACATGTGCTAGACTGCCAGCGGGATTTCACGTTTGCCTGTAGCGTTTGTAATCAACTGTACTGATTGCCATTGCAGTTGTAACAGTAATGATAACTCTTGGGAGTGACATATTTGTGAAGATTACTTTCCGAATTAAAGCATATACTTATATGTTTGTAGTATATATATCCACAATAATGTCATGGAAATTTAATTCGAACCAGTGTGTGTTTATGTAATGTTCTTCTTTGAACTCGTGATTTTCACTGACAACGTGTAACATAGCCGTATTTTTACTCACTTAAGTTTTGTTACGTTGCGGTAGTAATGACAAATTCGAAACTTGTTACCTTGTAAACAGTCTTATTATGAGGGTCTTGTAAACACTGTATTTATTTCATAATTGTGTAATTCTAATTAGTAACACAAGTCATAGGTCCTTAGTGCTAAATAAATATAGATCTACAGTATGTCTTTAACGTTGAGACGGCTATTATGCAGTTAATATTATGTTAATGTAGTCCATCTTTCTCCAGTGTTATTTTGCTACTGTTTGCGACCATAGAGTGGATATGAAACCGAACAAAATTTTCCATGGTACTAATAACATAAACAACAGACAGCTAATTGCAGCAGTCATAAATGATTCTATAAAGAACATGTCATATTTAGCAGTAATTGTTATGTATGACAGGATATTCACAAGTTCTGTAAATTGTGTTGTCAGTGTTATCTGAATGTTCAGAAATAGCTGCAGTAAATAGAAAGCAGTATATTGTTAAGTTGTGCAGTGGTATGTGCTGCATACATATCTCCTTTTTGATTTAGAACTGAGATATTCAGCAAGCTTTTTGGGTATTTCTTAAAACTATATTTTGCTGAGGTGGCAAGATTTTTTTTCATACTTGGATATTGTTTAATAGTATGGGGTTTTTGGTTTAACACAAATAGCAACTGCAGTGTTAGACACTGAGAAATATTAAATGCACCAAACAGTTGCAAGTTAGTTAAATTTGTGACTGTAATATGTTTACAGTTAGCTCCTGTCCCGTCTGACTTTGTATCTGACCCTATACCTTACAAATAACATGCTACATTGCAGAGAGTATATCAGGCACCACCAAAACACTCCCTCCACCCCTGCCTCACCCATTTTTCATTTGCAAATGGTGCATGGGCAAAATTAGTTCATAATCTTCCATACAAGCAAGACCTTTAAGTTACATTCTTTTTTCTTTTACTATCATGGTTCCTTTTCCTTTGCGGGGGGGGGGGGGGGCATTGTTGTATTGCTTAACTTATCTTTTGAGTTGTGGAATAGCTACTTTAATCAGTATCACAAGGCCTCCAGAGATCTAACAATTACCACAGTAGAGATTATAAAAAAAAATCTTATCTGTAGGAAGAATCATCTGACTGTGGATGATGCCTTTAGAATTATTAGAGAAAGTTGAAAGTATTGCTTTTGGACTAACATTTTACTTTTTGTGTGTTTTGTCATTCGAGGATGTGTTGAACGGTGGCTGACATTGTTATTTCACACATTGGAGCCGGGAAATGGATAAATGCATTTCATTTGGCGTGAATTAAAAAGCAATGCTTGAGTAGTGTGTATAATTAGCAAACATCAATTTTTGTGGTATATGTCATTGAGAAGTTAATATTTTCATGTGATTGCCTAATGAGTGAACTCCACTGTAATAAATAGTCTACTGGTTATATATTTTTGTGAGGCAACCTACAAAATTTTTTTATGAACCCCAAAAAGTTTTACATTTGAATGAACACATTGCAGTTTATCTTCTTAGTCCTATTTTATCATGTGGAAGCACACAATTTCACAGATGCTATTTCTAGGTCTGCACTGCTCTCCAGCAAAGACTGCCAATATGCACCACTAGGCTGAAACACTTAGATTACAATTGTTGATTAGCAACAGAAATGATCTGTGCTACTGTCATGTCAGTTGCTGATTTCTTTCACTTGAATTATTTTTTTGTATCATGTACTACAGTTATTTTGTGGGTTATATTATTAGCTGTCAGAAACTGTTCTCAATAGACTGCGGGCATAGGATATGGAAACCAGATGTTATCAATTAACATACTTTGTATTTACTATCCGTTTTGATCCATTACCTACATTAATACCACATTGGGCATGCATTGTTAGAGGCAACTAATCTCTCCATTTCCACATAAAGGTAGGAAGTGAGTTGTGTACTATTAAGAAAAAGGATATTGATGTTTCTTCAAGAAGAGTGAGTTGTGCTGTGAAAATGTGTTTTGTAGCTAATTTTTACTAGTATGATGTGCAGCAGTTTGTTTCAACAGTCTCTGTTTTTAATATAAATAACATAAAAGTCAATCAGATGACAAAAAATTTGGTATTTGTTGGCTGAATTTAATGAAAATGTCGAGTATTGATGGAGCATGAAATGTGAAGGGATGACAGATAACTACTCATACAACAATAGTTGACATAAAATACACAGCACTGAATGTGTATCTTTTTGTAATTATTTTTCAAAATAAATGTCATCTATCTGATGAATGGTACCTGTTATCCTTCCTTATTGAATGTTTTTCTCCGTTTAGAATGACTAAGGTTGTTGTAGTTTGCTATTATTGTGATGTAAAATGAATATCAGTTGGTAACTAACACAGTACATATTGTACTGATTGACAATGATGTACATTTGGAAGAAAATTGTTTGGTTTTCTCCATGAATAGTCTACTGAGTTAGGATGTCAATGATTGTGTATTCATGAAAGAGTGACGTCTTGTTCCTCGGAGGAGTTTAAATTGCTGGTCAGTTCTGTCATATTGTTTCCATTCTTTTGTATTAATACAGAGTATGGATGAAGGTGAGTTCAAATTAAAAAGAAAATCTGCTGATTGAAATGAATATTGAAGGTGTTTAAAGTCCACGGTTACAGTTGGAAAATGGTGTGTACAAGCTATTGAAATTACCAATACAAGACAAGTGTTTGATCAGACATGAACCAACATTGTAAGTCTTATAAAGTAATGCTGGAGACATAATCATCAAAAATCTGTTGATATGAGTGCTACTTAGTAACAATATGTGGATGATGGCTTCCAGAATTTATTGCTGTTACAACTGCAAAAATGTAATGATTGGCCCAGTAATGGGTGAAATCTACAGCTCAGTGTGGAACCAGAGTGGCAGTGGCCTTCTCTTGCATGTTTTATTGTAGCAAGGAGGTATAACTTTCCATATGCTGGGAAGTGAATTCTTTAAAATAAATGTAAAGTTTGGATTATCTGTAAGTGCTGCTGTTTTTCATGTGTGTAGTCAGCATGTCTTAAATCTCTTTTTTCAAGTGTTTTTACACTCTAATAGCTATTTTATTGCTATATTTACATGACATGTTTGGTGAACAAGAATGAAGTAATAACTTTTTTATTTCAGTGGCTGTTATCTCAGATGATTAATACTTTTGACGATGTGAAATTTGAAGCTGCAAGTGTGTTAGCAGAGTTATATGAACAATTACAACAATCAAATTTATCAAAACCCATCCTTAGGAAAGCCATAGAGCTATCGCAGCATAGTGTGTACTGGCACTGTAGACTGATATTTCAACTAGCGGTAAGTCTTTGTTTTTTATGATTACATTAGTGCGTAGCTTTATATAGTTTGTCGCAATTCTGTGGACAGTTGTAGATTATTGCTGAGGCCCTCTAGAATTACCAACTTAACCACCTGAAGACAGTTATGAGTAAATGCTGCAGTCCTCGAGAGCCTCAGCCATACTGACTGTCACAAAGTCGGAAATAGTTATGTATTAATGTCACTGGGTTATGTGGATGTCCATATTATCTGTTAAGGCCAATGGGGACCATGCAGGGAGTTGTTGCAGTTCTTCTGCACCAAAAATTTGTTCATTTTTTATGAATGAATTTGCTTCCACTCCAATGTCCTCAGTGTACTATGTTGCCTTTTTAGTTATTCATCATGATTTATCCCATTTATCTATTTCTCTAGCTTATTATTCCATGGTTTTGTACTTTGTACTACTTTCAGTTTTTACTTTCCTCTGCATCTGTGATGTGACATTATAATACATTAAGTCATAAAGTACTTTGGAATGAATGGCAGCCATGCTGTAAGGAGAATGACAGTACTTGGCAACAGAGGGACAAGGTGGTATGTAGTGATAGGAATAGCAGATTATGTTCTAATGGAAGTTTAGTTTGAAAGAGGAAACATCGAAAGTCAATTTTATTGAGACTGGGAACTAATAAAAATCTTTATAACAAGGCTCTGGTAACTTAGTGATATTGGTATTTCAATATTTTAGGATGTCCAAGATTGCATCTTGGTATAATCACCACTAAAACTAATGGCTTTAGATAGGTTATGTGTGGTTCAAAGCTAATAGATTGCTGTTGGGTCGAGCAGTCAAGCAATTGCTCCACTGTTTTGCTCAGGACTTGGCTTGTTTTGGATGTATTGCTTGTGCTATTGCTATCCTGCTGATAACCATGCCACATTTGCAGGTAGCACATCTGAAACATTTTGTGGTAGGTAACAGCTGATCATCCACAAAAAATGAAAGACTTTGATTGACATACATTTATTTGATTGACCCATAGTGATGAAAATATTGTATTAGTTTGCAAAGATAGGCATTTGCAGTTGTTGCTCCGAAACTGCATACAAAATACAAAAGGTGTCTACAGCCTATAAATTTAGTTTGGTATACAAATATGGTAAAACATGGAGACAGATGGTTAGCCAGTACTTATTTTCAGAAGGTGCCTTGTTTAGTACTACAGATAGAAACAAAGTAGGAAATAGTATCCTAGCATGTTCTTTCTTCAGGAAGGTAAGAGAGATCGGTTCTGGAAGACTGGAAAAGGGACATGGTGAGGCCACACAAACCATAGATTGAGAGGGTTCTGTTTGAGGGAATGACAGGAGGCAAAGGTCTCAAGACCCCAAGCAATCCCTCTGTGTCCATGCATGTGTATGAATTGTTGTTGTGGTATTTTCAGTTTTGAACTGTAAGTTGTGGTTGTGTCTTAAGTTCGAAGGCTAATTTGATGCAGCTCTCTACATGAGACAAGCCTGTGCAAGCCTCTTTGTATCTGTGTACTTGCTACAACGTGAACTCATCTGAATCTGCTTAGTGTAGTCAAGTCTGGGCCTCACTTCACAATTCCTTCCCCCTACCCCTCTCTGTACTTCCTTCTGTTATCGAACTGACAGTCCCTTGGTGCCTCTTGATGTGTTTTATTAACTGATCCTTTCTTTCAGTGAAGCTGTGCCAGAAGTTTCTTTTTGCCCAGTTTGATTCACTGCATCTTCATTTGTTACTTGCTCCACCGATCTAATCTTCAGCATTCTTCTGTAGCATCATAGTTGAAAAGCTTCAGACCTCTTCTTTGTGAACTGCTTATTGTGTATATTTCCTTTCCACACAGGGCTACACTCCAGACAAATACTTTCAGAAAAGATTTCTTAATGCATAACTTCATATCAGATGTCAACAAATCTCTCCTTTTAAGGAATGCTTTGCTTGTCATGTGAAAACACAATTTATTTGAAACAACATAATCATGAACTGTGAAGAACATCTGTGTATTTCGTTTGAAGTTTGTACACAATGTGAATAATCAAAGAGTTTCCACTACATGTAAAATGTAGCACACAATTTGCTACCCACATCACCCCCTAAATGTCAGTGATAATTAGTGTTTGAGCATACACGGCGCCCAGGACGAGTTGTCACTGAATGTTTACTTTGAAACACAGGTTGTGCTGGTGGATGTTGGGGGCAAGGAACAGTATACCACATGACAATGTAGCTGATAGGGTGTTTCTGCTGTGCCTGCCTGTGGCATTCACTTCATGATGTGCATAGATTTAGCATTGATTTTCGTCTTAGTTTACGTATAATGAATTTACTTAGCCACTGTAATATCCATTATGGATGGCATAAAGCAAACACAACAGTATTACATTAAGAAGCAACAGAGATAGTTTTCTGATTTTATAAATCATACCCTAGTGAGTGTTCTGCTGTGGTGTCCCAGTACTGTATATATGGATCATCATATACTGGTTAGAGAGGTATTTGAATGGCATCTTATCAGCCAAAAACTTGTTTGCAGGTCTGTAAGTCATAGCAAATAAGTTGTTGCTATATAGAATGTTCTTTTGAATCAGCCAGAAGGACTTTTCAAGCATGTGATGTTAGATGATGTACGATATCTGGGGCTTCTATAGTATTCTTTGATGTGTTAGTGAAGAATTCTCCAGGCAGTCTGAATGTTTGTACTTACAGTAATTCAGCGATTGCCTCACAGAGATTTTCTTTGAAAGGTGTTTGGAGGCATTGTGGGGTAATAGTGAGGCTTTCAGTCCAATACTCTGTTGCATGGCATCTGAGTAATGCCTTCAATTGTTGGCAGAGTCATTCCAAGAGACCACTAGCAGCAGGGTGGCAGGCACAGTTTCAAATTCAGTTCATACCAAGCAATTTTGAAAGGGCTTTAAAGGCCCGAATTGTTTGCCCTGGTCAGTAGTGTCACAAGGGGAAATACCAAAGTGAGCAATCCACTTGTGAGAGAAGGTTGTGTTTTCACTTGCTGCTGTTGCCTCTTTCATTGGATAAGCTTCAGGTCAGTGAGAGAAATTGTGAATCACTATCAGGCAGTATTTATATTCTTCTGGTAAAGGTCCAGTACTGCCAGTGTGGTCATGCTCAAATCGTTGTCTCGATGAGGTGAAAGTACCGACTGGCACCAAAGTTATTTTGTCATGCTGACAAGCATTGCACTAGTGACATTTACCTTTCTAGATATTTGGTCAAGCAAATGCCTTTTCCACTAGTCATACATTAGTTCTTACTCCTGGATGGGAGAGGCTGTGAAAGGAGGACATTCTTTGATTGCAGATATGTACTGTAAGAAACAGTTGATCTTGTAACATTGATATGGCGTAGTTCACATATTGTAGTGGGTAGTGGAAAATGAGAAATAGCTGCAACTCCGTCATGAGGTGGGAGGATTCTTTGTGCAGTGATAAGGTACCTTAAACTTTTTACTTCTGTCATTCCAAAGGTACGTTTTAATAGGTTAATCACTGATAGGAATGTTGTAACTGAATGTTACTATCAATTCAGCGGAAACAGCCACCATAGCAGAAACTGAGTTTGCTAATGTAGTTCAATAAATGTGGCATGCCATAACCACCAAGTTAAACACTTATGAAGTCAGAATGTTGTCTTCTCAGTGGCCGTTATCAGACTGTACGGCATCCTGGTGGACGTGGTGTGCAAGCAGAAAGTGGTCCGAATTTGTGGGCGCCATTGAGAGGCTGCTGTTCAGAACGATGACCCTGACATTTGCCCCATCACCACGGATAACCTGCAGGAAGCCACAGTAAGGAGACGGCTGGTCAAGTCTTTGCCATTTTGACATCCATAGGCTGGTCTGAGATACGAAGTGTGATGTCAACTTCCATTAGTTCATTGCTGGCTGGATGCAGCTGGCCCCTACTGCTGCAGATGCTGGTGGGGACGGCTTTCAGCTGCATCACAAGGTCCCTCAAGCAGCTGGTTGCATGTAGGTCTTCTGCCTCTGTAAAAAAAAACAGCCCAGGACTTCTGCTTATATGCATGTGGGTGCGGTGCGACCTGCTATGATTTTACTGCACTGCACATAGTGATACCATGTGAACATTTAATTGTAAACATAACATCGCTTATATATTGAAATGAGTACCAGATCGTTCAGTTAAAAAAAAGTCTCGGTTTGTGGGTGCATGAGTGACTTTAAAATTGACATTAATGTTTGATACAGTCTTCCATAGAATTTCTGTGCAGGAGACTGTGCATTGTGTGGAGTTGCTCTGTACTGAGAGAGGAAGATAAATCAAGCAGTGTCTCTTATTATTTTGGTGAACCAACTTAACCTTGTGTGACTTAAGATTTCGTATGAATCTTTCAGCAAGTTCGTTGGCCTCAGGATGAAATAGTGCAGTCCTGAAGTGTGAAATGCGTTAGTTTCATAAAATAGTTTAAATTCCCGATAAGAAAATTGTGAGCCATTGTCAGTGACAATAGATTTTGGTAATACTTCACTAGAGAAGACCTTTGACAAAGCCCGAATAGTTTTTGTGGACTGTATGATGTCTGTATCACAGAGGGAAGTTTGGAGAAAGCATTGATGAGGATGAGCATGAACCAGTAGCTTCTGGGAAATGCTCCTGCAAAATCAATATTCAAACATCACCAGATGCCCAGGGTTCTGATGCCTGTAACCACGGAAACTATTGTCGAGGGGATTGGACTGGTATTATTGATGTAAGCAGCATTTAGCCAACATAATTTCAATGTTTTTGGGAAAAACTACATTTTGTCTGTGGAGTTCGTGATTGATTCTTTTGTAAATTGCGTCCATAAACAAACAAAAAAATTTACGTCATTTCAATGTTTTCATTAGCATTTTTCCAGGAGCAGTGCTCGGTATGAACTACGCTCCAGTTGCATTGCTGTAGTGTCTGCAGTACCTTCAATTTAAGACCACAGAGATAACCATTCGTGTCTTCCCTGACTGTGAATGTGCCAGAATCACACCTTTGTCCACTGTAAGTGCATGCCTAATATTCCAGTAGGATTGGCTCTGGTTGATTAAGGAATTTCTTATCATTAGGCCTCTCTGTTTGAATATACTGTTTAATATTAGACAAAAGAGGATACTTAGGCACATGTTTGGAAGTTAAATTTGAGTTAACTGGTACCATAATTGCATCGAAAAATTTTCATTTTAGCTTTCAGACTTCTCTTTCTTCCTGTCTGTTGTGTTATTCATCTGATAGTGTAATGAGACTGTTTTCTTAGTTCTGTGTAGCACTTCTCGTTCTATTCTTCCATTACTACTTAATTTGAAGTCAAGATATTTAAAACTGTCTACTTTTCTAAGAGGCTTTCTGTTAAGAGTATATGTTGTTCTTCCTGTCTGTTCTGTTTCAGAACCCACATTACTTGGCTTTTATGTGCATTCCTTCTTCTTCAGTCCTTCTTACCATTCCACTAAGGCCTGTTGGAACGGTTGTGGTGTGTCACCCACCAATACTGTATCTTCTGCATAGAGCAAAGTTCCCAGATAGACTGCTCATAGCCTCCACATTTCAAGCTGTGTTCTGTTGGTTCACTTCTTGCATGTTTTTGTTACTTCATCTGAAAAAATTAATAGAGAGTAAGAAGCTGAGGCCATCACCTTGCTTGATTCCTTTCTCCATTGGGAATTCTCCTTATCTTTCACTGTCAATACGATCGTACCCACCAGTTGTTCATACGACCTCTTCACAGCATTCAGCCATTTCAGTGGCACTTTCTTTGCTACCAATGCTTCCCACACTTACTGCCTTGACAAGGCATCAGATGCTGCTTTAAGATTGAGGAATGCGAGATAAAGGTCTCTGTTCTTGTCTGTTCTCTTCTCCAAAATCGTTGTTATAGTGTACATGTGGTTCTGCTTTCTCCCCTATTCCTTTTCCACCACCATTTTCAACTACCTCTCCAATATACGAGTATGTATTTTGTAGACTAATGATAATACACAGATAGCCCTGAGTTGAAAGAAATGCACTAGTCTTCATTGCATTTTAAATTGGATGCTTGTAGAATTTTGAAAGCAGATTCCAAACTCTGTAAGAATTCCTGTGGAGTTGTGGCTGAGACAGTTGTCTCAAGGTAGTTCACAACATTTGGAGCTTTCCAAATTAATTGTTCTAAATAGTGCTGGAACAAGCTTGGTGGCTGGCTATGCAGAAGTATAACTTTTATTGTGTCTTGGTGATTCAGATTCCCTGCGTATTGATAGGGAGAACAAGTCAGAGATTCTTGGGCTTCAGGCAATAGCTGCAGCTTGTAACTGTGGGAAGTGCAGCAGCTGCAGCAAGAATGTCATGTGGCACTGCATTCTGATGAGTGTTTACTGCTGAATACAGCAGCTCGGCTATTGCTAGCCAGTCTCTTGCTAGTCACTGAAAACGTTAGTTGCACGCCATTGAATGATAGAGATTTGACCTTGGCTGATTCACCTTTGTGATTTGGATCGATCCCTGGATTGTTATATGTGCTTAAGATGGCTTTGCTATGCTCTGAACTTGTTTTGGTTGTTCATTCATGAGCAGTCACAGTTTATTTCCATTGATCTCGATGTTACCACCAGTGCGAGTTGTTATAAACTGAACTCTACCTACACAGAATAGGATAGCAGAGAACCTCTTCTAACAGTAGAGACCAAATTAAGTAACCACTGTGCTAGATTCTACGTGGGCATGACAACCAACAAGCTGTCTGTCCGCATGACTTGCCACCAAAACAGTGGCCAAGAAACAGCTGGACCACCCTGTTGCTGAGCACACCGCCCAACAAGATGTCCTTCATTTCAATGACTGCTTCACAATCTGTGCCATCTGGATCCTTCTCACCAACACCAGATTTTCTGAATTGCACAGGTGGGAACTCTCCCTGCAATATATCCTATGTTCCCATAACCCTCCTGGTCTCAACCTTCGTTAGTCATTGCCCTTCCCCATCTAACCCCTTCCCTGTTCCCATTCCAGCACTACACAGCCCTCTAGTCCATCAACGCACCCAGTCTTTTTACTTCTCTCCTTTTCCGCTACCCACCCCCCTTCCCCCGCCCTCTGTCTAACCACCTGGCTGCACCTAGCTGCCCCACTCTCCATTTCGTCCCTGCATGCCCCCAGCAGCACTTTACCATCCCCTACCCCACCCTGCTATCTTTCCCCCTCCCTGCCCCAGCCTCCTCCAATCTCCACCCAGTTGCCTCTTCCATAATCCCTGCTGCTCACAGTCTGGTTCCAGCAGCCAGAGACTGTGTCATGTATGTGTCAGTTGTGTTTGCTTGAGTGTGTGCATGTTGTCTAATTTTGACAAAAGCCTTGTTGGCTAAAAGCTAATTGTGTGACAGCTTTTTTGTCATGCCTTTCTTTAACTCAGCATCTCCGCTATGTGGTGAGTAGCAAATATCTTTTTCACTATATTGTTGCATTCCATCCAGGATTTTCCATTGTTTGATTTGGCAGCAGCAACATAGATTTGTGGGTCAAAATATTTTCCAAACATTCCTTTGATGTCAGAACAAGATAGGGTCACAGGTTCACATGTAGGTGACCATTTCTGAAGAAGTTGAAATGCAATAGGGCTTGTATATGCTAATAAAACTGTTCTTTGATCCACATCACTTCAAATCTAATGTATGAGTAGAGCTGTCTCAGGTGCTGGATATAGTTGTTTCAGGCCTCAGCATTTCTGATCAAATGCCAGAAAGGCTGGCAGCAGAATATTAAATTGCTTGGCCACCACCCTTGTTCTTTTGAAGTCTGGTTGACTGCGGAACCATGAACTCCTGTGTTGCTGGCATGTGTTGTAGCATGGGCTGTAGGGGTGGTTCCAGTTGGGCCATGCCATGCTCAGAACAGTTTACAAAGTTAACAAATATCTCCTGGAAAGAAAATGGATTAGCAATTTTAGAATCTAACAATCACAGAAAAAGAAACCACATAGTGTGTCACAAAAATCAAAGTAATGAATCAAGCAGTGGGAAGTCCAGGTTGAAATATTAATAATATTATGAAAAGGATAGATTTGTACTTACCATGTCCTGAGTGGCTGACAGGCACAGTGAAATGACTGTTACACATTGAGCTTTAGGCGAAAGCTTCCTTCAGAAAAGAAAACTTCCGCACAAGCAAGCACACCTCACACGCACAAGTGCTATTTCCGGCCACTCTGGCTGGAATGCAGCTGTTGTCTTGAATGAAAGCAGCAGTCCAGCGTGCAGCGGGAAAAGCAGGGTACAGTTGGAGGGGGAGGGAAGAAGGGCGCTGTCTGGTGGAGTGTGGTGCTGGGAGTAGATGGTGGCAGGACAAGGCTGCCAGGTGCGGTGGTGGGAGGCTGTGGGGGAGGAAGGGAGGCAGATAGGGTGTGGAAAAGGTGAGGTGCAGAGAAGGATAAAAGACTGTAGGGTGCATTGGCAGAGAGCAGCACACAATGAAGGTTAGGAGACGTGAATTGGGAGGAGGTGATAGGACAGAGGGGTCACATACTGTTGGGTGGAGGTTGTGGGGACAGTAGGTTACCATACATTTAGGTTAGGATGATTTTGGGGGCAGGGAATGTATTCAAGGATGACTCCCACCTGTGCAATTCAGAAAAGTTGGTGGTGGAGGGGAGGATCCAGTTGGCCCAGTTGTGAAGCAGCAATTGAAATAGTTGGTAGTCATACCAATATAAAAAGCTGTGCAATGACTACTGAAGGGCTGGTATATGACTTGGCTGTTCTCACAGGTGGCCTTGAAAGGGTCTCCCACAGGGCTATTGAACCCTGTGGCAAGGGGTTCGGTGTGGGAGTGGCATAAGGATGGAGTAGTGTGTTGTGGAGTTTGGGTGGCTGAGAGAATAGAAATTAAGGAGGGATGGGAAGGGTCTTGGTTAGGTTATCCCTTGTTTCAGGACACAGATAATCAAAGCCTTTAAGGAGGATGTGGTTCTGTTGTTCCAGTCTGGGTTGTATTGGGTGTCAAAGGGTCACTACTTTGGTGCTGGTTCTTTGTGACAGTACTAGTATTTGGCAGTGTGTGGTGATATGGCTTGGGAACGCTATTGGAAGACTAGTTCTGGGGGATAGAAGCTGCCCTACCTCCAGCGTACTGGGCAAGGGAATTCTTTTCACTGCAGGTGCACCATTCCTGAGTGGGCAGGCAGTACGGAAGGGATTTTTTTGATGTGGAAGGGATGGCAGCTGTCAAAGTGCAGGTATTTTTGTTGGGTAGTGGGTTTAATATGGACGGAGGTGGGGAATGGAGCCATCAGAGAGGAGGCAGTCAACATCTGGAAAGGTAGCACACTGGGTTGAGGAGGACCAGGAAATGCGGACGAGAGAGATGATGTTGGGGTTATGAAGGAATGAAGGTAGTGTGTCCTGGCCCTGAGTCCAGGTCAAGAAGATATCATCTATGAACCTAGACCAGACCCGGTGTTTTGGGAGGCTAGGAAGGTTTTCTTTAGATGGCTCATAAACAGGTTGGAACAGGAAGATGCTCTGCAGTGCCCATGGCTGTGCTGCAGATTTGTTTGTGTACCTCGCTTTGATAGGTGTAGTTGTATGCCAGGATAAAGTTGGTAAAATGGTGTTAATGTTTGCAGCCATTTTTCTCAATTGCTAATATTAATTTCAATTATGTTTTGTCATAAAGATGAGAAAACTTCTGTCTTTTGCACTGAAATTCATTCTTGAATACCAGACATGTGTTGCCTACTCAAGTTAGGTATCTTCAGTGGTCCGTATGGTAAGGTGTGTGATGACAGTGGTAGCGGGTTTGGAGTGTGAAGGACATTGGGAGAGATAGTGTTCACTAGCAGCAAGACCATGGGCATGAGGGATGTTGATGTATAAGGAAATGGTGTCACAGAGATAAGTAGGGATTTAGGAGGTAAAGGAATGGGGATGGTGGAGGGTTGGTGAAGGAAGTGGTGGTATCTTTGATGTGGGAAGTTAGATTTCGGACAAGTGGTTGGAGGTGTTGGTCAATGATGGCCAAAATTCTTTCAGTGGGGACCAGTACCCAGCTACAATGGGGTGTCCAGGATTGTCGGATTTGTGGATTTTGGGGAACATGTAAATGGTGCGTGTTTCAGGATGTCATAGGGGGAGGAGGGAAATGCATTCAGGGGAGAGGTTCTGGGAGGGGCCTAAGGTGTTAAGCAAGAATTGGAGGTTATGTTGGTTTCTGGGATGGGATCACTCTGGCAGAGTTCTTAGGTGGAGGAGTCAGACAATTGGCAGAGGCCTTCCGCCAGATAGTCATTGTGATTCATAATGACAGGGTGGACTTTTTGTCTGCAGGTTGGATGATTAGGTCAGGATCTCAAAGCAAAGGCCGTCACAGACAGGCACTAGCCACGTACCTAGTCCACTAACAGATTTCCCATGCCATATCCCCACGCACCCTCAATCTTCCCACCTTCCCCAAGAACCAGTTACAAATGAGTGCCCTCTTTGTCACCCAATACCACCCCGTACTGGAATTATTGAACCACATCTACGTCTACAGTTACATGGATACTCTGCAAATCACATTTAAGTGCCTGGCAGAGGGTTCATCGAACCACCTTCACAATTCACTATTATTCCAATCTCGTATACCGCGCGAAAGGAATGAGCACCTATATCTTTATGTACGAGCTCTGATTTCCCTAATTTTATCGTGGAGATCGTTCCCCCCTATGTAGGGCGGTGTCAACAAAACATTTTCGCATTTGGAAGAGAAAGTTGGTGATTGGAATGTCGTGAGAAGATTCTGTCGCAATGAAAAACGCCTTTCTTTTAATGATTTCCAGCCCAAATCCTCTATCATTTCTGTGACACACTCTCCCATATTTCGCGATAATACAAAACATGCTGCCTTTCTTTGAACTTTTTTGATGTACTCCGTCAGTCCAATCTGGTAAGGATCCCACACCATGCAGCAGTAGTCTAAAAGAGGATGGACAAGCGTAGTGTAGGCAGTCTCCTTAGTAGGTCTGTTACTTTTCTAAGTGTCCTGCCAATAAAACGCAGTCTTTGGGTTAACCTTCCCCACAACATTTTCTGTGTGTTCCTTCCAATTTACGTTGTTCGTAATTGTAATACCTAGGCATTTAGTTGAATTTATGGCTTTTAGATTAGACTGATTTATCATGTAAACGAAGTTTAATGAGTTCCATTTAGCACTCATGTGGATGGCCTCACACTTTTCGTTATTTAGGGTCAACTGCCACTTTTTGCACCATTTAGATATTTTTTCTAAATCTTTTTCCAATTTGTTTTGGTCTTCTTATGACTTTATTAGTCGATAAACGACAGTGTCATCTGCAAACAACCGAAGATGGCTGCTCAGATTGTGCCCCAAATCATTTATATAGATAAGGAACAGCAAAGGGCCTATAACACTACCTTGGGGAACGCCAGAAATCAATTCTGTTTACTCGATGACTTTCTGTCAATTACTACGAACTGTGACATCTCTGACAGGAAATCACAAATCCACATAACTGAGACAATATTCCATAAGCACGCAATGTCACTGTGAGCTGCTTGTGTGGTACAGTGTCAAAAGCCTTCCGGAAATCCAGAAACACGGAATCGTCATGAAATCCCTTGTCAATAGCACTCAACACTTCATGTGAATAAAGAGCTAGTTGTGTTTCACAAGAACGATGTTTTCTAAACCCATGTTGACTGTGTGTCAATAGACCGTTTTCTTAGAGGTAATTTATAATGTTTGAACACAATATATGTTCTAAAATCCTGCTGCATATTGACGTTAACGGTATGGGCCTGTAATTTAGTGGATTACTCCTTCTACCTTTCTTGAATATTGGTGTGACCTGTGCAACTTTCCAGTCTTTGGGTATGGCTCTTTCGTCGAGCGAACAGTTGGTTATGATTGTTAAGTGTGGAGCTAATGCATCAGTATACTCTGAAAGGAACCTAATTGGTATACAGTCTGGACCAGAAGACTTGCTTTTATGAAGTGATTTAAGTTGCTTCACTACACTGAGGATATTTACTTCTACATTACTCATGTGGCAACTGTTCTCGATTCAAATTCTGGAATATTTACTTAGTCTTCTTTTGTGAAGGCATTTTGGAAGGCTGTGTGTAGTAACTCTGCTTTGGCAGCACTGTCTTCAATAGTATCTCCATTCCTATCATGGAGAGAAGGCATTGATTGTTTCTTACCGCTAACATACTTCACATATGACCAGAATCTCTTTGGGTTTTCTGCCAGGTTTCGAGACAAAGTTTCATTTTGGGAACTGTCATAAGCACCTCGCATTGAAGTCCGCACTAAATTTCGAGCTTCTGTAAAAGATCACCAATCTTGGGGATTTTGTGTCTGTTTAAATTTGGCATGTTTGTTTCGTTTCTGCAACAGCGTTCTAACCCATTTAGTCACCAATGAGGATCAGCTCCATTGTTTGTTAATTTATTTGGTATAAATCTCTCAATTGCTGCCAATACTATTTCTTTGAATTCAAACCACATCTGGTCTACACTTATATTATTAATTTGGAGTGAGTAGATATTGTCTCTCAGGAAGGCGTCAAGTGAATTTTTATCTGCTTTTTAGAATAGGTGTATTTTTCACTTATTTTTCGAGGATTTGGGGAAAACAATATTCAATGTCGCTACGACAACCCTGTGTTCAATAATCCCTGAATTGGTTGTGATGCTCGTTATTAACTCAGGATTATTTGTCGCTAAGAGGTCAAGTGTGTTTCACAACCGTTTATTATTCGCGTGGGCTCATGAACTAACTGCTCGAAATAATTTTCAGAGAATGCGTTTAGCACAATTTCAGATGATATTTTGTGTGTACCTCCGGAATTGAACATGTATTTTTGCCGACATATCGAGGGTAAATTAGTCACCACCAACTATCATTGTATGAGTCAGGTAGATGTTTGAAATAAAACTCAAGTTTTCTTTGAACCTTTCAGCAACTGTATCATCTGAATTGGGAGGATCCAATTATTATTTTATTCTGGTTGCCAATAATGACCTCTGTCCATATTAACTCTTAGGAAGTATCTATTTCAATTTCGCGACAAGTTAAACTACTTCTGACAGCAAAAAACACGCTACCGCCAACCGTGTATAGCCTATCCTTTCGGAACGCCGTTAGGTTCTTCACAAAAATTTCGGCTGAGCTTATATCCAGCTTTCAGTGCCTATAACGATTTGAGCTTCAGTGCTTTCTATTAGCACTTGGAGCTCTGGTACTTTCCCAACACAGCTTCGACAGTTTACAACTGTTATACCAATGGTTCCTGTATCCACATTCTTCCAGTGTTCAGCCTGCACACTTAGTGACTGAAGCCCTTCTTGTGTTTTCCCGAAACCCTCTAACCTAAAAACCCACCCAGACCACGCCACACAGCTCCTGCTACCCATGTAGCCGCCTCTTGCATATAATGGACACCTGACCTATGCAGCAGAACCCGAAACCCAACCACCCTTTGGCACTAGTCGAGGAATCTGCAGCCTACACAGTTGCAGAACCGTCTGAGCCTCTGATTCAGACCCTCCGCTCAGCTCTGTACCAGAGGTCCGCAATCGGTCCTGTCGACTATGCTGCAAATGGTCAGCTCTGCTTTCATCTTGCAAGCAAGACTGGCAGCCTTTACCACTTCTGTTAGCTACTCGAAACCAGAGAGAATATCTTCTGATCCAAAGTGACACACATCACTGATAGAGACATGAGCAACCACCTGCAGTTGGCTGCACCCTGTGCTCTTCATGGCATCTGGGAGGACCCTTTCCACATCTGGAATGACTCCACCCGGTATGCACACAGAGTGCACACTGGTTTACTTACTCTTCTTGTCAGCCAAGTCCCTAAGGGCCCCCATAACGCGCCTAACATTGGAGCTCCCAACTACCAATAATCCCACCCTCTGTAACTGCCTGGATCTTGCAGGCTGAGTGGTTTCCTCTGAAACAGGACAAGCGACAGCATCTGGTTCAGCGACAGTGTCAGCCACAGACAGCACCTGGAACCTGTTAGCCAGACAAAACGGGGAGGCCTTACGTGTGGCCGCCTGGGAAATCTTTTGCTGCCTGCTTCACCCCGGGGTGACCTCCCACTCGACCACAGGTGAGGGGTCAGCCTCAGTGCGAGCAGTAACTGGGTTGGCCACTGGTGAGGACCGATCAGAGGACTCTGATGTGCTGGACGGCTGTTGGATCCCCACAGCCGGCCCACAACAGTGGTGCCCATCCACTGCAGCCTCAAGCTGTGTAACCGAAGCCATCACAGCCTCAAGCTGAGAGCAAAGTGTCACCAACTCGGCTCGCATCCGCACACAACAACTGCAGTCCCTGTCCATACTAAAGACTGTGGAAAACTCAACTATGCAGATAAACAGACTATCGGCACGTGCTGCACAACTCTACTGTAGACCCTGACGAAAATGTATGAAATGAAATGTATCTAGTAATACGTAGATATTAAGAAACCTAAGTACCGAAGCACTCAGGTGAAACTAAATAATTTGCCACTGATTAGGAACTTGTAATATGTCACAAAATTGGTTACTTTCTGACGCAAATGAAAACGTGAAAACTGTGGCTATTAGATATTAAATTTACACGCAGAAACTCAAGAAACTAAACTATTAAAGCACACATATGATATAATAAATAAAATTCGCTCCTGGTTAGGAACTCATAAATGATACAAAAGCGGTTACTTCCCTGTTGCTGCGTCTGTCTCGGTCGGCTACTGCCGCCTGACTGATTTTTGGATTTTACAAATTTATGCAGCACCCGTCCGGGGGTTAGAATAGGCCCGAGGTCTTCCTGCCTGTCGTAAGAGGCGACTAAAAGGAGTCCATCCCCCTCAAGGGGGTAGTTAGCGCCTGCGTCCGGAGACGGACGGTCCCACGACCTATGTTTGTGGTCTTTTTGGTTTTTCACTTCTCGTTTCTTCCTTCTTTGGTTGGTTCCTTTCTTTGTTCTTCTCCATCTCACTGTCTTCCTTACTCTTTCCCTTGCCTTCTTCTCCTTGCCTCCTTCTCCTTGCCTTCTCTGGTCTCTGCCTCGGCGTTTGAGACAGTCTGTCCTCTCTCTCCCTCTCTCTCTTCTTTTTCTTCTTCTTCCTTCCTCCCTGTGCCGACCCACGCGTTCGCACGCGTAGCCGGTGACGGGGTAACGCGTAATTCCCCACCCTGGGTAGACAAGTAAGGCACGCACGTACCCCCTGGTAAAGGCCAGGCCCAGGGAGGGGTGATTGCCTGAGCTGATACCTTCTGACCATGCTGATTGGTCCCTCCGTCTGTTTCTCGGGAGGTGTGACCTGAGGTGTAAACATTCATCTAAGGCGGGAGTGCCCTCTGAGAGGGTCCCCTTAAGGAAGGAGCGCGCCATCGGAGACGCTGGCAATCATGGGGGATTCCTCCGCAATGGATTTCTCTTCTTCTCTCTCGACTTCTGCCCACAAATGGAAACATGACCAGCCCCCAGTGACAAAAGTACTACCGCCTACCCCACAGTTCCTCGTCATTTCTCGACCTGAGGATGGAAAGGATTTTTCCTCTGTCAACCCTTTCGTTATCCAGAAGGGCGTAGATGCCATAGCCGGATCTGTCAAATCTTGTACCAGGTTGCGTAATGGTACCTTGTTACTAGAAACTGAGAGCGCCTTTCAGGCACAGAAACTGCTTCGAGCCACACTCCTGTACACGTTCCCTGTCCGGGTGGAGGCTCACCAAACTTTGAATTCGTCTCGTGGTGTGGTCTATACTAGATCCCTCGACGGATTGACTGACGAGGAGATTCAATCTTTCCTCGCTGAGCGGGGCGTGACGGCTGTCCATAGGGTCATGAAAAAGGTCAACAATGACCTTGTACCGACCCGGACACTTTTCTTGACCTTTGATAGTGTTAAGCTGCCATCGCGCATCAAGGCGGGCTACGAGGTTATTTCTGTTCGCCCCTATGTCCCGACACCTACGCGCTGCTACCAGTGTCAGCGTTTCAATCACACTCGACAGTCTCGTTCCAATGCGGCTAAATGTGTCACTTGTGGCAGGGATGCCCATGAGGGTGACTGTCCACCTCTGTCTCCTCGTTGTGTGAACTGTCAGGGTGACCATGCCGCATCCTCCCGCGACTGTCCCATCTATAAGGAAGAACGCTGTATCCAAGAAATTCGGGTCAAAGAGAAAGTGTCCACCTCGGCTGCTCGCAAGCTATTGGCTAGTAGGAAGCCCACGCTGCTTCCAGCGGGGAAATACAGTACTGTCCTCGCCACTCCTCGGAGTACCAGGGAGGTGGCAACCCAGACATGCGATCTGACCTTCAGCACCACGGTCGTCCGTTCGGCCAGTGCTAAGATCGCGCGGTCGACGTCTCCTCTTCCTCCCATCACCCCACAGACACCAGCCCCTTCATCAGCTTCTGCTAAGACAAAGACCCAGAAGTCATCGACCGGTACTTCCACCAAACGACCTTCCAAGAAGGCTCATAGGAAGCACAGTTCTCCTTCTCCGCCACGGCGCATTTCTTCTCCTGCGCCACCCAGCGGTTGCCGCCCCAGGCCGTCATCCGTTTCGCCTGGCCGCACCGCTGGTAGCCGAACATCTGGCCGTTCACCGGCGGAGGAAGCTCCCCCTCCCGGCCATCTTACCAAGATGGCCGATGAACCTATAGAACCAATGGACGATGACTGTCTGCCTACTGATAGCGGCGGCAATGCTCGCTCGAAGCCAGGCCCTCAGCGGCCTTCGAGGTGACCCCTTCTTTCACCTTCCTTTTCTTCTTACGATGGCACTTATTCACTGGAATATTCGCAGCATTCGCTCCAACCGAGAGGACTTGAAGTTGCTGCTCCGCTTGTACCGTCCGCTCGTCGTAGCCCTCCAGGAAACGAAGCTACGCCCATGCGATCAAATTGCCTTGGCACACTACACCTCTGTGCGTTTTGACCTACCCCCTGTGGTAGGTATCCAGGCTCATGGAGGGGTTATGTTGCTGGTCCGGGATGATATTTACTACGATCCCATCACGTTGCACACCGGCCTGCAGGCAGTTGCCATCCGCATTACTCTCCCCACTTTTACATTTTCCATTTGTACCGTTTACACTCCATCGTCGTCTGCCGTTACCAGGGCAGACATGATGCAACTTATTGCTCAGCTACCTGCACCATTTTTGTTAACTGGAGACTTCAATGCCCACCATCCCCTTTGCGGCTCTCCAGCATCCTGTCCGAGGGGCTCCCTGTTAGCAGACCTTTTCGACCAGCTCAATCTTGTCTGCCTCAATACTGGCGCCCCTACTTTTCTTTTGGACACATCTCACACCTATTCCCATTTAGACCTCTCTATATGTACTTCCCAACTTGCACGCCGGTTTGAGTGGTATGCACTTTCTGATACATATTCGAGCGACCACTTCCCGTGTGTTATCCATCTCCTGCAGCATACTCCCTCTCCGTGCTCATCTAGTTGGACCATCTCCAAAGCAGACTGGGGGCTCTTCTCTTCCAGGGCGACCTTTCAGGATCAAACCTTCACAAGCTGCGATTGTCAGGTCGCACACCTCACGGAAGTCATTCTCACTGCTGCTGAATATTCCATCCCTCACCCTACTTCTTCTCCACGTCGCGTACCGGTCCCCTGGTGCACCGCAGCATGTAGAGACGCTTTACGTGCTCGTCGACGTGCATTACGCACCTTTAAACGCCACCCTACAGTGGCGAATTGTATCAATTATAAACGATTACGTGCACAGTGTCGTCGTATTATTAAAGAAAACAAGAAAGCCAGCTGGGCTGCTTTCACAAGCACCTTCAACAGTTTTACTCCTTCTTCTGTTGTCTGGGGTAGCCTGCGCCGGCTATCTGGCACTAAGGTCCACTCACCAGTTTGTGGCTTGACGGTCGCGAATGACGTCCTTGTGGCCCCTGAGGCTGTCTCCAATGCCTTCAGCCGCTTTTTCGCAGAGGTTTCGAGCTCCGCTCATTACCACCCTGCCTTCCTCTCCCGCAAACAGGCAGAGGAGGCTAGGCCACCTAACTTCCACTCCTCGAATCGTGAAAGTTATAATGCCCCATTCACCATGCGGGAACTCGAAAACGCACTTGGCCGATCACGGTCCTCCGCTCCAGGGCCTGATTCTATTGATATTCAGATGCTGAAGAACCTTTCTCCTGCGGGTAAAGGTTTTCTTCTTCGTACTTACAATCGCATCTGGATTGAGGGACATGTTCCCGCATGTTGGCGCAAGTCTATTGTTGTCCCAATCCCTAAGCCGGGGAAGGACAAGCACTTGCCTTCCAGTTATCGACCCATCTCGCTTACCAGCTGTGTCTGTAAAGTGATGGAGCGAATGGTTAACTCCCATTTGGTTTGGCTGCTCGAGTCTCGACGCCTACTTACCAATGTACAATGTGGATTTCGTAGGCGCTGGTCTGCTGTTGACCATCTGGTTACTTTGTCGACCTTCATTATGAATAACTTCTTGCGGAAGTGCCCGACCGCGGCTGTGTTCTTTGATTTGGAGAAGGCTTACGACACCTGTTGGAGGGTGGTCATTCTCCGCACCATGCATACATGGGGCCTTCGCGGTCGCCTCCCTCTTTTTATTCATTCCTTTTTAATGGATAGACAGTTCAGGGTACGTGTGGGTTCTGTCCTGTCAGACACCTTTCGCCAGGAGAATGGGGTGCCACAGGGCTCAGTTTTGAGCATCGCTCTCTTCGCCATAGCGATCAATCCAATAATGGATTGCCTCCCAGCTGATGTATCAGGCTCCCTTTTCGTGGACGATTTTACCATCTATTGCAGTGCGCAGCGTACGTGTTAACTGGAGCGCTGTCTTCAGCGTTCTCTTGACCATCTTTACTCCTGGAGTGTCGCCAATGGCTTCCGTTTTTCTGCCGAGAAGACGGTCTGTATTAACTTCTGGCGCTACAAAGAGTTTCTCCCACCGTCCTTACGACTCGGTCCCGTTGCTCTCCCATTCGTGGAGACAACAAAATTTTTAGGTCTTACATTTGACAGGAAACTTAGCTGGTCTCCACGTGTCATATTTGGCTGCCCGTTGTACCCGTTCTCTAAATGTCCTCCGTGTTCTCAGTGGTATGTCGTGGGGAGCGGATCGAACCGTCCTACTTCGCCTATATCGGTCGATCGTCTGCTCCAAACTGGATTATGGGAGCTTCGTATACTCCTCTGCACGGCCATCCATCTTACGCCGCCTCAACTCCATACAACATCGGGGTTTACGACTTGCGATCGGAGCGTTTTATACTAGTTCCGTCGAGAGTCTTCATGCTGACACTGGTGAATTGCCACTCACCTACCGGCGCGATATACTGCTTTGTCGGTATGCCTGTCGGCTACTGGCAATGCCCGACCACCCGTCTTATCGTTCCTTTTTTGATGACTCTCTCGACCGTCAATACGGATTGTATGTCTCTGCCCTGCTACCCCCTGGAGTTCGCTTTTGTCGCCTCCTTCAACACCTTAATTTTTCACTCCCTGCAACCTTTCGAGTGGGCGAGAGCCACACGCCACCTTGGCTTCAGGCTCAGGTTTGCGTCCACCTTGACCTCTGCTTGCTCCCAAAGGAGGTTACCTCCGGTTCAGTCTACCACTCCCGTTTTGTCGAACTTCGTTCGAAGTTCATTAATATGACCTTCATTTATACAGATGGCTCTAAGACCAATGACGGGGTCGGGTGTTCTTTTATTGTCGGGGCACAAAGTTTCAAATACCGGCTCCATGGCCATTGTTTGGTCTTCACAGCTGAGCTCTTTGCCCTCTACCAGGCTGTTCTTTACATCTGCCGCCACCGACATTCTGCATATGTCGTCTGCTCCGATTCCCTGAGCCCCATCCAGAGCCTCAGTGATCCGTACCCGGTTCACCCTTTCGTGCACCGGATCCAAAGCTCTCTTCAGCAACTGGTGGACGTCGGTTCTCCGGTTAGCTTTATGTGGGTTCCTGGCCATGTCGTTATCTCTGGGAACGAAGCTGCAGATGCCGCGGCCAAGGCTGCGGTCCTTCAGCCTCGGACAGCTTCTTGTTGTGTCCCTTCGTCAGATTGTAGCAGGGTCATTTGTCGGCGCATTTTATCGCTGTGGCATGCCGATTGGGCTGCACTTACAGACAACAAGCTTCGGGCCTTGAAACCTCTTCCCGCGGCTTGGACGTCCTCCTCATGCCCTTCTCGGCGGGAGGAGGTAGTTTTGGCCCGGTTACGAATTGGACACTGCCGGTTCAGCCATCGCCATTTGCTGACGGCTGCGCCGGCGCCATTCTGCCCATGTGGGCAATTGCTGACGGTCCGCCACATTTTAACGTCCTGTCCGGATTTTAACACACTGCGTCTTGATGTTGGCCTGCCATGTACTCTAGATGCCATTTTAGCAGGTGACCCACGAGCAGCTGCTCGCGTTCTTCATTTTATCAACTTGACAACCCTCTCTAAGGACATTTGATTATGCTGTTTTTTTTAATCCTATGCCTGTCAGTCTGTCTTTTATCGTGTTTCCTGTTTCGTTGCTGTTTTAAACTTGTGACTCGCGGTGCATTCCTGACGTAGTCTGGGCGCTAATGACCGTTGAAGTTGTGCGCCCTAAAACCACATGGACTGTGCAATGCCATACAGACTTTCCAGTACTTCATAGATGAAATAACTGGAGACTACTTTCGTCAGGATTTTGCGTGTTGCATACTGTAACTATCAACTTACACTTGTTTGGCGGGGCAGCACTAAAACAGAAATGTGGCAATAAAATAAGAAGTAAACAATAAGGTTTATTAGTAAGAGTCTCTAACAAAATTGTACTTAATTTTGGTAGTTTGATACATGACAGTAGATGCACTATATCTACTGTAATAAAATCTAAATAATGTTGCTGTATCTTGACAGTCTATGATCTTTCCACTATGACTGGATGTAATGTTGCAGACACTGTAGACTATCCTGTTACTCCATAAATAGCTATTGTTCTGTCAATGTGTTGTCTTCTCAATGAAACTCGTTGCAAGAGTTGTACTGAACTAGATGCAGGTACTGAACTATCTGACTGGAAGATTGGCTGGAACACTGTTGGCAGATTAATATGACTAGCAGATGGACGTGGTGTGGATGCAGAAAGTGACTCAGAATTGTGGACGCCATCTGGAGGTAGATGCTCGGAACTGAGAGGCCTAGTCGAATGGTTGTGCCTGTGTGATGTTGGCCTCATGTGATATTTGTGTACGCTTGAGCATGGCACATGACAGTTACTAAGCCATGTTTTTATTGCCTAGTAAACATTTGCTGTAGATGTGCTAGGGGCCCTGTCTCATTAGATGACATTATGTGGAGGTCATATAGACGTAACAGAACTGTAGTCTCCAAGTATTTCATCTATGATGTACTGGAAAGTCTGTATGGCATTGCATAGTTCAAATGGAATTGCATAAATTTGTAAAATCCAAAAGGAGTGCAAATTATTTCAGATATATCTTTTGGTACAAAGGGTATATGATAAAAAACCACAGATGAGTCACATTGTGGAGAAAACAGTTTTGCCACAAAAGTGCATAACAAGGTCATGGATATGTGGTGTGAGGTAGGAATTAGGTATTATTCTGACAGCATTAAGCTCTTTTGAGAGACAATATTGAGTGGTGAGGCCCAGCTACTATCTGAAGGGTAACAGATCATTAAGGGAACTTCTGTTTTGTAATCTTGATTTGCCTGGAAATGTAAGACATGAACGTCCATGGACTGATGGTCCAGGCATGGTGACAGTGTGGTATACCATTGAGTATTTTACCGGTGCTGTGGTATACCATTGAGTATTTTACCGGTGCTGGAGTAGGTGACGGTCAGGTGACTTCGAGGAACTAGTGAAGCAAGCCATTGTGTGGTGAATCAACAGTAATCATTTTGATGGATGACTAGGGTCAGTCAGATGTCAATTGCAAAGATCTGAGAGGAGGCCATAAAACAATAAGAAATTTGCTCCAACAATCAGGTATAGCACCACAACAACAACAACAACAATGAATCGTCATATGAATTTGTGTTGAAGATCGAAGTTTAGATCTTTGGTGACATAATCCTGGATCTCAGTGAAAGATCCACTGGCAGCATTCAGGTTGCAGCCATCAGTATTTCACTGTGGAAGACGAGAAGGATAAACTCAGACATCAACACCTTTATCAATGAGAGAGAGTGCTCTGTTATGAACAGTTGACAGCTGTTTGGTTTGAAATCACCCACTGTTGCTACCTGTTTCTGGCAGTACTCCTGTTTTTGCATGGTGGTAGAACTGCTGAGCTGCATCTTGAAGTTTTCTGCTACCAGCAGATATTCTATCTGGTGGGCGTACACTTGTTTCTGCTGGAAGATCTTCACCATTGTGACATCCATTGGGAGTACCACATTTGTAGGGCTGTGACTTTCATAGATAGACCTTTGATGGGAACTTTGAGTGGGTCTGTCAAGATTACCAGTACAAACTGTAAATACTTTCTGTGCCACGTATTCTACAGAATATCATTAATTTCATTGCCTGACAGTTTGCAGAAGTGATTAAGTGGAAAGTATCCTGGATTAGACTCTGAATGTGGCTCTCCAGCAGGGATATGACTTCCTCAAATCCTGCCCTGAAATGAGATCCATCCTTCATGAAATCCTCCCCACTCCACCAAGAGTGTCTTTCTGCCGTCCACCTAACCTTCGTAACCTCTTAGTTCATCCCTATGAAATCCCCAAACCACCTTCCCTACCCTCTGGCTCCTACCCTTGTAACTGCCCCCGATGTAAAACCTGTCCCATGCACCCTCCCACCACCACCTACTCCAGTCCTGTAACCTGGAAGGTGTACACAATCAAAGGCAGAGCCACGTGTGAAAGCACCCACGTGATTTACCAACTGACCTGCCTACACTGTGAAGCTTTCTATGTGGGAATGACCAGCAACAAACTGTCCATTCGCATGAATGGACACAGGCAGACAGTGTTTGTTGGTAATGAGGATCACCCTGTGGCTAAACATGCCTTGGTGCACGGCCAGCACATCTTGGCACAGTGTTACACCATCCGGGTTATCTGGATACTTCCCACTAACACCAACCTGTCAGAACTCCAGAGATGGGAACTTGCCCATCAGTATATCCTCTCTTCTCGTTATCCGCCAGGCCTCAATCTCCGCTAATTTCAATTTGCCGCCACTCATACCTCACCTGTCTTTCAACAACATCTTTGCCTCTGTACTTCCGCCTCGACTGACATCTCTACTCAAACTCTTTGCCTTTACAAATGTCTGCTTGTGTCTGTGTATGTGCGGATGGATATGTGTGTGTGTGCGAGTGTATACCTGTCCTTTTTTCCCCCTAAGGTAAGTCTTTCCGCTCCCGGGATTGGAATGACTCCTTACCCTCTCCCTTAAAACCCACATCCTTTCGTCTTTCCCTCTCCTTCCCTCTTTCCCGATGAGGCAACAGTTTGTTGCGAAAGCTTGAATTTCGTGTGTATGTTTGTTTGTGTGTCTATCGACCTGCCAGCACTTTCGTTCGGTAAGTCACATCATCTGTGTTTTTATATATATATATATAATCTCCAAGACAATAAAATTACCCAAGTAATTTTTTAGAAGTTGTAGATAACCATGGGCCAGGACTTGAATGCAGCTCCTATGCAGAATAGGACATGAATCAATAATGGCTTGAGAATTGGTTGTCTTATAATCCGCACAGTCATCTTGGGATGGATGAATACTGGTCCTGTATGGTTTTCAAGGGAATCATATAACATTATTCTTGCAAAATAGTGGCAAGTTCAGGTAACAGTGATGAAACTGCATAGTGATCACAGAACTTTGTCTGCAAAGTAGAGCACAAATGGTTAATAATATTGAGATCTGGTGATGTGATGGTGTGTGAAGATCTGAAAATTCATCCTCATGCTGTGAACAGGGACCTGCCATGTTGGAATGCAGCATCTTGGGACATAATCTTGGTCAGAGGTAGGAAACAGTGTGAAACAAGACTCAGCCAATGAAATTACTTTGTGCTATGATTATTGTTGCGATGCCATTTCCACTGGATCAGAAATCACTGAATCTTTCACTGAGACTTTAAGGAAACAACCTTTGAAACTACTTGTTTTAAACTGAAATCAATAGCATAGACTGGAATGCCAAATTACTATTGAGATGGGCAAATATGGACATAAACTATTCCTAGCAATCTTGTAAAGACGGCTTTGTACAGGAGGCTTATACACTCTGTGTACAGCGAGAGAGAGAAAAAAATAAATAAAAAATCCACTCTGACTGATACCAAGAAGTCAAGAGTTGTCTCTATCTGTTGCAATGCAATAGTGTGCACACAATCAATGTGCACAGGGCGATTGAGGAAGAGAGTGAGTTTGTATCATGTTTACTACTTATTGCTGCCGACTGTAAATAAAATAAGAACTCTGATGTAGCACAAACAAACTATTATGGCCATTATAATTATCCAGGCTGCTATGCTGTGGTCGGTTGATGAATTCTGTGTCAATTCCCAGTGTTTCATCTCCGACTGCGGGAGACATCTTCAAGGGGGTCCGTAGCTCTGGCTTGCTGCTGACTGCCACTAAATTCCGTGTCCGCGCGCTCCTGCGCGGCGGTGTGACGTCACGTGTTTTGAAAACATCAGTGCAATTGGCCGCTGGCGGTCGCCGTTGATCGCCGTTGCCATCACCCAGTAGTGGACGGGTGGTACACATCTTCTTTAACACTGGCATCCATATACCGTTTAATTTCACGCCCTCCTCCTTTCGATTGAAATTATTAGGGTGCTTAGCGATTTCAATTGCCTCCCTGTAGAGCCTTTCGTAATATCCGCTTGTGACCGCTAGTACTTGCGTCGCCTCGAAACGAATATTGTGGTTCCCTGGCCGAAAAGCATGCTCCGCAACAGCTGATCGTTCTGTTTCTCCTCTTCTACAATTGCCCTTGTGCTCTTCCAAACGTTTAGAAACTGTTCTTTTAGTGTTACCAACATAAACATCTCCACAGCTGCATGGGATCCTATACACTCCAGCTTTTTCCAATGGTTTACGAGCGTCCTTGGCAGGCTTACGGTATTCCTGTATCTTCCTGGTGGGCTTGTAAATTATGGTAATATTCCGCTTCGTCAAAATCCTCCCTATTCTTTCCGTTTCGAGGAGACGCAAGTACTAGCGGCCACAAACGGATATTACAAAAGGCTCTACAGGGAGGCAATCGAAATCGCTAAACACCCTAATAATTTCAATCGAAAGGAGGAGGGCGTGAAATTAAACGGTATATGGATGCCGGTGTTAAAGAAGATGTGTACCACCCGTCCACTACTGGGTGATGGCGACGGTGATGGACAGCGGCCAATTGCACTGACGTTTTCAAAACACGTGACGACATGCTGCGGCACGGGAGCGCGCGGACACGGAATTTAGCGGCAGTCAGTAGCGAGCCAGTGGGTATGTTGGACCTTCCATTGAGCTATGGACCCCCTTGAAGATGTCTCCTGCAGTCGGAGATGAAACGTTGGGAATTGACACAGAATTCATCAACCGACCACGGCATAACAGCCGGGATAATTATAATGGAAATGATATTTCTGGCTACAGTTTAGTATCAAACAAACTATTTACATTGATTAAATATAACTCCGCCTTGGGCTTAGGGGTGTGGGACAGTGGCTGATTGATGAAAAATATTAATACTGTACCAACAAATGTTATTTTAATATTGTTTTATTTCACGGTTACGTTGATACTGTCATTGTCACGAGAAGAAATTCTCATTATTGCTGGTCTTGTATTTGTTGGTATGCTTTTAGGTGGAGTGTGTTGTGGTTAGTTACGTAGTTAAGAGATTTTTGTGGGTGATAGTTCCGTGCTGCCTGGGAGTTAATTGGTGCAGAAAAAAAAATTATTGAGTTCATTGGCTGAGACCTGAAAAGCAGTTTCTGATTTTGCCTTTCCAACATCCAAGATATGGAGATTCTTCCACAGGGTCATGGGCATCATATTATTGTATACAAAGGACTGACTTCAGCATTGCAAATGCATTGTTTTCCCTGTTTCATAACTTTCTATATTCTTTATAATGCTTGGGTTTTGGATTTCACATGAAACGTCTGTGTGTAGCATCCTTATTTTTCATAATTTGTGCAATGCTGTTGTCAGCTGTGGAGCAGCTGATTGTGCATACAGGGGAATGTTTGTCATATAAAGCAGTGAGTTTATTAGCAAGTTCATGGATTTTACATTCAATTGTGGGCTCTGTGATTGTTTGATAACATGAGATGTCTTTACTGAAGTAGCATTGTTATATTCTGTTACATTTTACAGCAAATTCATGCAAGTGAACGTGACTATGAGGTGGCAAGCAGCCTTTTGGGAGTCGGCGTGGATTACGCTCATATATCATCGGCAGCATATACGAGAGTACTGTTTCTCTTAAGCAGAGGAATGGTAAGTATAATATATTTCTTATAAAATAATAAAAGAGGAAAGGCCTTGTAGTAGGAAATACCTCCAGGTTCCTTAGATATCGTAACTGTTGTATACTTTGATTAAAATAAATTTGTGATTGACATTTCAGTGAGTCAAATGGTAGGGGCCAGCTGCTAACTAATCATATTTCTTTCTCAGGTGCCACATGCTGTGTTGCCTGTTTTATAAGTAAATCTAGGTTCTTGTCATGTGTGGTTGCTACACAACAGGAACATCGCCGTCCTGTCATTACAGCCTGTCAGTCACAAAGTTATTTTATTCGAGCTTTTGATCTTAGCTTATTTCCTGTGCTGGACTAAGACACGTCTGTACTTGTCAGAGCCCCTCCCTAGGTGTAACTTCATTACAGCACCAGGCCTATCGTCACAGCAGTTTACAGTGCCACAAGCTAAGCCAGCCTAATCTTCCTAGGTATCTGGTTGTTTCTGGATGCAGATTCCTCATTGCCTGTGTGTTCGTTTTACCTGAGAATCAATTATCCATCAGTGGCAGCTATGCCTTAAGTAGGACATTAAACACTTTCTTGACTGTTGAGTTCTCTACATGCTCCACTCTACCAGACCTCTCCCTTACAACCATCACAGTATTCCTCATTTGGACACGTTATCTACTGTGGATGTTTTTGATTGTCCATCATATTGCAAGTCCAGAATCTCATTTCTCATTATTATTATTATTATTGTTATTATTATTATTATTTTAAGTAACTAACAATTATTTTACCTCTGAAGACCAAACTTTTGGCAGAACTGTAAAACGATTGAGGGGGTTAGCATGTTTCCTCGTAAACATTGAGATGAGTTCTTACACAGAGTTTTTTTTTTGCTGTCCGAACTTGTGGTGAGCCTTAGCTTTTAAGTCTTGTTGCACAATTAAACACCTTCTGACACAAATTTATATTTCTCTAGATTTTATGCCACTTAAATGTTGATATGCATCATTGCACATCAAGCTCAGTAGTGGCAATCTCATAGTGGCAAGCCTTGAGTTTGATAGTTGGAGTCTCTTGCACTGTGGGTGTGCTGTCCTTCACAGCAGTGAAAGTTGTGGCACACTGATCTTTATGGCTGCAGAAATTCTTGTTAAGTACGATACAAATTTGTGTATGAAATCTATTTCATTCATTACCCACAAAAGCGTTTGTCGGTGCGAATTTGTTGGGTTGTCATGGTTTGTACCAAATTGAACGGTGCGCACAAAAACATGACAAGATTATTTGTCATATTATGTAGAACCAACTAAGACTGCAGTCCATAACTGCCCAAAAAATTATTGATGGACATCACCCTAAATCTTTTGTATTGTTCCAATAATCAGTCTTTTGCCATCTACCTAATCATCAGAATTTACTTTTGAGGTGCAATGATACCTGTAAATCGGACTGCCTAATCTGTGGTCCTCACTCCTATGATCTTGCTAGGTCCAAATGCTCTTCCAAGTCTTCCACGTTTCCTCTACACAAAAGAGTTATCAAATTCCCTCCATGCTAATGATCAAGAGACAACGGTATTGTCAGGAGTGCCCCAGGGAAGTGTGATAGACTTTTGCTGTTTTCTATATACATAAATAATCTGATGCACAGGTTGAGAGACAATCTTTGTCTATTTGCTAATGATGTTGTAGTGTACAGGAATGTGCTGTAATTGAGTGACTGTAGGAAGACGCAGGCTGACTGGGACAGAATTTCTGTTTGGTGTGATGAATGGCACTAAACGTAGAAAAATATAAGTTAATGCAGGTGAGTAGGAAAAGTAAACTACAGCTACAGTATTACTGGTGTGGTGTTTGACACAGTCACATTAACTAAATAGCTAGATGTAACATTGCGAAGCGACACGAGATGGAATGAGCACATGTCAGTAGTAGGGAAAACGAATGGTTGATTTTAGTTTATTGAGAGAATTTTAGGAAAGCATAGCTGTTCTATAAAGGAGACCACATGCAGAACACTAGTTCAACCCTTTCTTGAGTACTGCTCAAGTGGTAGGGATCTTCACCAGGTCAGATTACAGGAAGGCAGCAAAGCAATTCAGAGATGTTTTATTATGAGGGTCACTCCAAAAGAAATGCACACCATTTTTGTAAAAGTACAGTTTTCATTCTGCATGTGTGAAAGTCTTACAGTGTGTAGATACATCCTTCCCGCTTGTTTTCAAACTTAGTTCAACCTGTTCCCGTGAGTGGTGCCGTCACAGCATGTCTTCAAGATAGCTGCTACACTTGACGTTCGTCAGAAGCAATGTGCTGTCATAGAATTCCTGTGCTGTGAAAACGAGACAGTGGGATACATCCACAAGAGGTTGAAAAAGGTGTATGGAGATGCTGCTGTCAATTGCAGTACAGTTAGTCGGTGGGCAAGCAGGTTACGTGATGAAAACGGGCACGGCAATATTGAGAATTGTCCTCGCAGCGGCAGGCCTCGTACTGCACACACTTTAGACAATGTGCAGAGAGTTAACAAATTGGTGACTGCTGACAGACGCATCACAGTGAATGAATTGTCAAGCTACGTTGGGGTAAGGGAAGGAAGTGTTTGCAAAATACTGAAAGTGTTGGCATTAAAAAAAGGTTTATGCCAGGTGGGTTCCCAGAATGTTGACAGTGGCTCACAGAGAAACAAGAAAAATGGTATGCAGCGGACTTTTGGAACAGTACGAGAATGGTGGAAATGAATTTCTTGGAAGAATTGTGACAGGTGATGAAACATGGCTCCATCATTTTTCACCAGAGACGAAAAGGCTGTCAATGGAGTGGCATCATGCAAATTCAGCCAAGAAAAAAAAATTTAAAACTGCACCATCTGCTGGCAAAGTTATGGCTACGGTGTTTTTCGATTCCGAAGGACTCTTGCTTGTGGACATAATGCCAAGTGAAACCACCATAAATTCTGATACATATGTGACGACACTGAAGAAATTTCAAGCTCGACTGAGTCGTATTCGACCACATCAGCAAAAGCAGGATGTTTTGCTGTTGCACGACAATGCATGGCCACATGTCAGTCAAAAAACCATGGAAGCGATCACAAAGCTCGGATGGACAACACTGAAACACCCGCCTTACAGTACTGACCTGGCTCCATGTGACTTTCATCTCTTTGTGAAACTGAAAGACACTCGTTGTGGAACAAGGTTTGAAGATGATGACTCCCTTGTGCACGCTGCCAAACAGTGGCTCCAACAGGTTGGTCCAGAATTTTACTGTGCGAGTATACAGGCACTGGTTCCAAGATGGCGTAAGGCAGTTGAGAGGGATGGAAATTTTGTGGAGAAATGAAAATATTGTTCCTAAAAGATGTATCTACCTACTGTAAAACTTTCAAACATGTAGAATAAAATATGGATTTAAAAAAAAATAGTGTGCATTTCTTTTGTAGTGACCCTCGTAGATTTGCTACCACTGTGTTCGGTCAACATGTGAGTACTACAGAGATGCTTTGTGAAATCAAATGGGAATCCCTGGAGGAAAGACGACATTCTTTTCATGAAGCATTATTGAGAAAATTTGGAGAACCAGCATTTGCAGCTGACTGCAGAGTAATTATACAGTTGCAAATGTACATTTCACACACAAAGGGAAGATAATAGAAATTAGGCCTCGTACAGAGGATATAGGCAAAGTTTTCCCTCACTACATTTGGGAGTGGAACAAGGAAAGGAATGGCTAATAGTGGTACAAGGTATTGTCTGCCATGCACTGTGTGACAGCTTGCAGAATATTATGTAGATGTAGATGCCAGAATGTTCTGAACTTTCAGTGCATAATCTTCTTTATAAATTGTCTGAGTGATATTGGTGCTGGCAATATATATTGAACATAAAATATCAATATATTTTTTATATATTGCATTTTCAGTATGTTCAAAAAGTTATTATTTTTAGAAAAGTTGTTAGCTTTGAAACAGGATTTTTTATTATTTAATTTTATTATATGGGAAATTTGCATTTGTTTATTTACAGAAAAGTTTTTGTCAAAAAATTTGTTTACCATTTATGAAAATATAACATTTTCATTGCTCTTAAAGTAAAGAAAACCTTTATTAAACCCACATGGCAGTTTGTGACTTCTGAGAGTGATAAACGTGGTGCCCTGAGCCATTATAGCGTTTATTCTTACCTCAGTCAAAATACCCCCTCTCCCTTTCATAATTCCCACTAGGGGAGCACCACTCTTTGGTGAGTATCTGCTTGGCTACCATGGGGTCCCAGCCTGTGCAGCATTGCTTCCCCTTCCTGTGCTGCAAACCTATACTTGGACTGTCTCTTACCTCCTCTGACTTTCCATCGAATGGTCCTTCTGGTGCAGACCCTGTTTGGACTTGGTTCACGATTTTGATCCTGATTTCTAGTTTCACTCCTGGCACTGTCTTCACCTTCTATTAATGATTATATGGTCCCTTTTATTGGATTTGACCTGCCAGCCTTTCCAAATTTTACAGAAGTGCATGTCATGCTGGGAAGGTCACCCACTGTGGTGTTTGCTCTGCCCCTGTGCCCTTCCAACCTGGCACCCTATCTTCTTGTTGTTGCAGTACACCCATAACCTACCGTGCGGTAGCCATCCTGTTGGGGGGGGGGGGGGGGGGGTTGGGGGGGGGGGGTCATCAAGAGCCTGTGTGATGGTAGCCGCCTGACCATGCAGGGGGTCACACTGTTGCCTGCAGTGCACATTCTCCATGTATGCCATGGACTATAGGGACTATGTACCCATTATGACTGGGGCACGGGGACTGGCTACGAATTAATGGCCAGATATCCGTTGCATGGCTGGATGGTGCCCGTGGGGAGACCACCCTGCTCCCATTTGAAGTGGGTGGCACCATGGCAGATAGTTCACAAATGATGCAAGTTAAACTCACTCTTGCTGGTGGTCACATGGCCGCAGCAGTATCTTCAAATGGAAACTCCTTGTAGAGTGCAACAGAGTATGATCCCAACATGTTCTCTTCCCTTGCCACACTGGAGAGGAGCACAGGACTGGACAACAAGGAGCAAAATCCTCCACCCAATACTGGGTCTGTACAAGGACCTGTGGGGGCACCTTTTGGCTACAAAGCCATTATTTTATGTGGAAACCATTGAAGACAAATATGGGGAAGTCGCAGGTGAATAGCGGTTCCCTTCTTGGTAAATCATCATCTCCTCCGCAGTCACACATGCTGCTCTCTTGTAAAAGATTGTGTGAGATTCCAGTGATGTTACTCCCCACAAGTCTTACTATGGTCCAGGGTGTCTTCTTCTGCAATCTGACGATGAGCCGCGGACCAACTTATAACAGCAAGGTGTGCACTTAATCCATCGTGATTTAACATTTTAATGTTCGTATAATAAGTTGCCGTCTCTTTAATCTAAGAATAGATGATCAATGCAGCTAGCCGCTACCTCTGTGTAATGTCTTCTCTGTATAGACGTGTATCTGTTGTCTTTAAGATCCCTTCACCTTCACACATAAGTCTATACAGTAAAGTGAGGCTCTCCCAGTTCTTGGCTGATCCGTGAGAAGACAGGCGAAAAATTAGACTAATGGAGGATTATTAGTATTATCTCTGTTTTCATTCGCTCTCTCTCTTTCTCTCCTTTATCTATGTATAGTTTTTAATATAAGATTTCATTACGTGAGATAGTGATAAAAAGAATCAGCCAAATAGAATCTTTGGTGGAGTCCTTCGTCTTGGTAATCAGCGGCTGGCTTGCTGTAAGAGATCTTTACATTTATTATTACTGTTAAACACTGCAGTCAGTCGGGAGAATCAAGTGTTTGGACAATTTGTTCCTTTTACGAAAGATTGCGAATTCCAGATGTGTACGAAGCCTTTTTGGACGATTTAACGCAGCCTCAGTGATTGCAGGCTCTCTTTGACACAGCTGAAACTTCCCCAATAATTACAGGGCCAACGTGATCAACAAGTGATTCAGAAAAAAACTCATTCGTTCATTCACTCCAGAACAAAAAAGTCACAAACCTTATTTATGGAGGAAATCGTGTATTAAATCCACCTCCATTACATGTCCAGATCTCCGGTGATTCCACGCCTTAATTATTTTCCTTTAACAATCTCTTTCTCTTCAAAACTAACCGCTAGCGGCACAAATGTTAATTGGCTCGCTTTAGCGAGAAGAAAAGCAGAATATGTATCTCTCAGAAGCACGTCAATCCCTCAACTGATACTCCAGAAGCTGTCCTAGTTACCACTCTAACAACCATGGAGAACGCATATATGCATCTCTGTTATTTCAAAGATTAAATGCGCTAGAAAATACTTTGGCGTCGACGAGCTGTTGCCGCATATATTACGAGAAAATCAGATCAGATAACTTTTCCAAAGTGAATGAATGTGGATGGTTTGATTGAAAATGATTAATTGGTGTGTGGTAGAGGGTATTTGCTGTGGGGACATTACAGTGACCAAGGGAGAACAGAGTTGCTTCTGGGGCCTTCATCTTGGATTTCGAAGGTGGTATTTGCTTGAGAAGGTCAGGGTGATGGTCTATCGGTGTGATGTGAAGCCCCATGTTCTACTCCGAAGAGATGCTTCAGGTGTATGAAGATCAGACATATGTCTTCCCGTTGCACAGCTACCCATGTCTACAGGGATTGTGGAGGTCCTCTGCGCACAACTGTTCCTTGTGCCCCTCCCCCCATCTGTGTAAACTGCACCAAGCTCCACTCCCCTACTCACCAGATTGCTCTTCTTTTAAGTATGAGAAGAAAATCCAGAAGTATAAGAGCCTGGGAGAGATCACGTAACAAGAGGCCAGAAAAAAGTATGAACATCTTAATACCAGATAAATGACACACTCTTACGCTACAGCTGCAATGTTGTCACCTACTCTGTTGACAGTGCCTTCCTCTTTCGCACCTCTTACAGTGGGCTTTCAGAACCACTGATATTTCCTCCCCTTTTGGTAGCCAACCAAGCCATACCCTCGTGGACCCCAGAGATCACTGCAGCCATATAGATCATAGGCAGGCTCTCCAGTGCCATAATCAACACCCTTCACTGGAGCACCTCATTGCCTTTAAACGGCTCTATGCCCATGTCAGCTGCCTCATAAAATCACGAAAGCAAGAATTCTGGGAGTGGTATGTTTCCACCATTGAATCAAGTACCTCTCCACCACAGACATGGGAAAAGATAAGATTAGCCTACAGCTTCCAGTTCCTTGCAGGTGCACCAAATATTTGCTTAGATGGTGCCATTTATACTGATCCAGACACTCTCGCTGAACATTTTGCTGAACATTACACTCGTGCATCTGCGTCTGAGAACTACCATTCCGCTGTTGAGCTCATAAAACAGCAGGTGGAATGAAAACACTTATCTTTTACTACCTGACACTTGGAGCCATATAATGCTCCATTCAGTGAATGGGAACTCTCCAGTACCCTAGCACCTTGCCCTCATACGACCCCAGGACCAGACTGCATCCACAACCAAATGCTGAAACCTCTGTCAGTGGACTGTCAGTGTCACATACGTGCCCTCTTTAATTGGATATGGAATGAATGTGTGCCCCCGTTTCAGTGGCAAGAAAGTGCAATAGTTCCAGTACTTCAACCATGTAAGAACCCCGTAGAGATGGACAGTTATTGCCCAATCAGCCCTACCAACGTTCTCTATAGGCTGCTCATACGCATGTTGGGCATGTGCCTGTGTTGTCTGCTTATATCTCAGGGCCTTTTGGCTGCATCTCAGGGTGGTTTTCCCAAAGGCTGCTCATTGTTGATAATTTGATTCACCTGGAGTCCACCATCCAGACGGCCTTTGCACGTTGTCAGCACCTCATTGACATGACAGGACGTGGCATCACCATATCCTTACTACATTATGTGAGTTGGGCTCTGGGATGCACTACCGATTTTTGTCATGAACTTCCTGTCACACTGTACATTCTGGGGTCAAATGGGTGCTTCACTGAGCACCCGCTCCCCCCGTATCCAAGAGAACACGGGTGCTCTCTCAGGGCTCTGTACTGAGTGTCCCCCTCTTTCTGGTGGCCATCGAAGGTCTAGCAGCTGCTGTGGCTTCCCCACCTTTGCCAACGTAAGTGAAAGTGCTGATGACACCACAGTACACTTCACTGCCTCGGTAACATTAACTGGGGTGCAGCTCACTCTACCCATTTGTGGCTCTACAAAGCCCTGATTCAACCCGTCTTGATTATGGGAGTCTTGCATATGGTTCAGCATCACCCTCAGCATTGTGGTTGCTGGGTCCCATTCATCATTGTGGGTTCCAATTTGCAACAACAGCCTTCTGAACTAGTTTTGTAAGCAGCCTTCTAGTCGAGGCTGGAGTCCCTCCATTACTTATCAGGTGCCAACAACAACAGCTGCTGAATTATTCTGGACACTGAACATTCTAACTACTGTATCCTTTTCCCTGGAAGGGAGCTCCACCTCCCACAACAGCAACCCAGAACTAAGTTTAAATTGCTGATGCCCCTGCTCCCATGCCCCCACGCCCATGCCCCCACGAAAGTTATCAGAACTAGACGAAATGGTTGTTTAATAGGTGAAAGGAACTGTTTGTGGACTAGAAACGGTCCAATGGCCAGCTTCACACATCCGTCCACATCAAACCCACCAACAAGCAACAGTACCTCCATTATGACAGCTGCCACCCATTCCACATCAAACGGTCCCTTCTCTACAGCCTAGGTCTTCGTGGCAAACAAATCTGCTCCAGTCCGGAATCCCTGAACCATTACACCAACAACCTGACAACAGCTTTCGCATCCCGCAACTACCCTCCCGACCTGGTACAGAAGCAAATAACCAGAGCCACTTCCTCATCCTCTCAAACCCAGAACCTCCCACAGAAGAAACACAGAAGTGCCCCACTTGTGACAGGATACTTTCCAGGACTGGATCAGACTCTGAATTTGGCTCTCCAGCAGGGATACGACTTCCTCAAATCCTGCCCTGAAATGAGATCCATCCTTCATGAAATCCTCCCCACTCCACCAAGAGTGTCTTTCCGCCGTCCACCTAACCTTCGTAACCTCTTAGTTCATCCCTATGAAATCCCCAAACCACCTTCCCTACCCTCTGGCTCCTACCCTTGTAACCGCCCCCGGTATAAAACCTGTTCCATGCATCCTCCCACCACCACCTACTCCAGTCCTGTAACCCGGAAGGTGTACACAATCAAAGGCAGAGCCATGTGTGAAAGCACCCACGTGATTTACCAACTGACCTGCCTACACTGTGACGCATTCTATTTGGGAATGACCAGCAACAAACTGTCCATTCGCATGAATGGACACAGGCAGACAGTGTTTGTTGGTAATGAGGATCACCCTGTGGCTAAACGTGCCTTGGTGCACGGCCAGCACATCTTGGCACAGTGTTACTCCGTCCGGGTTATCTGGATACTTCCCACTAACACCAACCTATCCGAACTCCGGAGATGGGAACTTGCTCTTCAATATATCCTCTCTTCCCGTTATCCACCAGGCCTCAATCTCCGCTAATTTCAATTTGCCGCCACTCATACCTCACCTGTCATTCAACAACATCTTTGCCTCTGCACTTCCGCCTTGTCTGACATCTCTGCCCAAACTCTTTGCCTTTACAAATGTCTGCTTGTGTCTGTGTATGTGCGGATGGATATGTGTGTGTGTGCGAGTGTATACCCGTCCTTTTTTCCCCCTAAGGTAAGTCTTTCCGCTCCCGGGATTGGAATGACTCCTTACCCTCTCCCTTAAAACCCACATCCTTTCGTCTTTCCCTCTCCTTCCCTCTTTCCTGATGAGGCAACAGTTTGTTGCGAAAGCTTGAATTTGTGTGTATGTTTGTGTTTGTTTGTGTGTCTGTCGACCTGCCAGCACTTTCATTTGGTAAGTCACATCATCTTGTTGCCGCATCCAGTAGTGATAGAACGTGATAATTTCTTGTGCAACAGCAGGTGGGAAGAATCAGACATCATTGGGTTATCCCCCGCCACACCTATTTCATTAAGACCACCTTAAACATTTCATTAACTCGAACGGCGACAGCCGGTCGCTGCCTCGGCAATAAAGCTTCACGCCTCCTAGGTGCAGGTGCATCGAGTTTACAACAGTGGTGTTAGCCACAATTTGTGTCAGTCTTAACGAGTGGGTGTTTTGGCTGACAAGTAACTGTCTGTCATATTTCCGAGCAGGGTTGAATTTTTTAGTTCCTATGTGTAAACTGATTGAGCCTGGCGCTGAAGGTAAAACGACTGCTTGTTTTTACACATCAGCGTTCCTCTAGTTCCCTACTATTGATTTAATACAGGTGTATTACCAAAGTGGTATTTTTAAATTTGCAAAAATGCCACGTCGTCGTGGATGTCGATATAAGCCGGACAACTTCTGCTACATCTGTGGGAAGTTCACTTTTGCCAGAAATAGGAAGAAAATTTCTTCAGTCATAAAGAAAGCATACAAACATTACTTTGGAGTAGAGGTAGGAGACCAAGATAAAGAATGGGCACCACATTTCTGTTGTGATACATGTTACTGCAAACTAATTCAGTGGTGGAAAGGTAAAGAGAATGTGGCGTTGTTTGCTATTCCCTTGGTGTGGAGGGAGCCTAAGGACCATGTTACTGATTGTTATTTCTGTCTAACAGAAATTCAGGGTTTTACAAACAAAAAGTCGAAGAGGCACATTGTTTACCCAGATCTGCTTTCAGCGAGAATGCCAGTGCATCATTCCGACAACCTACAAGTACCTTCAAGAGCACGAGGTCAAATTACGAGTGACAGTGAAATAAGTAGTACTGAAGAAATCACAGATGATGATTCTTTATATCACTGCACAAGTGAGTCATCGCCACATTTGTTAACACAGGCAGATTTAAATGATTTAATATGTGATCTAGCACTAAGTAAACAAAAGGCGCAGCTGCTTGATTCAAGATTACAAGAGTATAATATATTGCACCAAAGTGCTAAAATCAGTGCGTTCAGGCACGGAGAATATGCCTTTATTTCTTATTTTTCAACTGACGAAGCACTGACATTTTGCAATGACGTTGCTGGCCTGATGAAAGTGCTGAACTTTACTTATATTTCACAGAAGTGGAGATTTTTTACAGATGCATCAAAAACAAGTCTGAAGGGTGTTTTGCTCCATAACAGAAATAAAATACCCTCTGTTCCAGTAGTTTGACAAAAGAGAATTACGAATTCGTACAAAGGATTCATTAAAATACAATGAACAAAAATGGAAAATATGTGCAGATTTCAAGGTAATTGCTATGGTACTGGGAATGCAACAAGGCTACACAAAGTATGCCTGTTTTCTTTGCGAGTGGGATAGTCGAGGCCGAAATTCTCACTACGTGAAGAAGAAATGGCCTAGGCGAAGATGGAAAGTTGGCGAAAAGAATGTACAACGTGAAAGTCTGGTAGCTCCTGAATATATACTACTTCCACCGTTTCACATCAAACTGGGTCTGATGAAACAATTCGTGAAGGCCCTGGATCCAACAGGCTGTGGGTTTGCATATCTAGCTACCAAATTCCCCCGTCTTTCAGCTGCAAAAATAAAGGATGGTTATTTGTGGGCCCACAAATCAGGGAGCTGCAGAAAGATGCAAATTTTGAAGCATGTTTAACTGATAAAGAAAAAACTGCATGCGACTGTTTCAAGATGGTGCCGGAAAACTTCCTCAGAAGAAGAAGAGCTACTAACTACAAAGCAATGGTGCAGCATTTCAGGATTTGGGGTGCAATATGTCTTTGAAGGTACATATGATGGACTCTCATCTGGACTACTTCACAGAGAGTTGTAGTGACCTATCGAATGAACATGGGGAAAGATTCCATAAAGACATTTCTACCACAGAAAGGCGCTATGGAGGGAAGTGGGTACCTTCTATGTTAGCAGATTATTGCTGGAATATCATTCGAGAGAAGAAAGATTCACAATACAAGAGAAAAAAGTGATGTGCATTACAAGGCAGTGGCTCATTGTTTGTCAATTTTCTGTAATTTCTCATGTCAAATAAATGCTTCAAAGTGAGTACACAAAGGTTACTGTGTTATATGTTAGATCCCACCCTCCATTAATGTGATGAACTTATAATATCATAAAGATGTGCATTTGTTTGTCGATTTTCACCTCACATTTGCTGCACTATATCAGAAACTGAAAAGAGAAATAAAGTTGCGATTACTCATAAACTATCCCTGACAGAAAAAAACCAAAAACAGTTTTCAATTCAGCACTCAAAATACAACTAGGATCACAATATTTTTTATCAGAAATAGAAAAAAAGATTTTTTTTGTAGAACAGTGTAATCTGAGTTCGTCTATACTTTGTTGACTTTTATATCTATTTCAGGACTTCAGATGTGGATACTACATAACACTAAATAAGGAGAGCTATAAGTTAGCCTAATTTTTGTCTCTCACCTATGGCATCCAATACACTACTTCCAAACAATGCCTAATCATTTCTGCCGTGACCAAACTGTCCATTCACAGCCATATCTTTGAGTTATCTAAGGTAATAGAAACACATTATTATTTAGGACTAGTTCTCATTGTAAACTAACATTGCTACTTCATGTATGTCAGATGAAACAATGTACCAGCCAAAACTTAAAACTCTACACTGCATCAGCAATATTGGGGGGGGGGGGGGGGGGGGGGGGGGGGGGGCGCGCATCGATTATTGCATCCTTTTGTGACTTTATAGGGCTCTCATCCTACTGTGCTTGGACTGTGGATTGGCAGCCCCTTTCGTGGTACATCTTTTCAACCCAGTTTATCACTGTGAGGTCAGACTTTTGCTCTTTGAATGAGATCCACAGATAATTTCCCTGCATAAGTGAAGCTACTTCTTGTAGATGTACATGTAGAAAAGAAACTCTGAAGTTAGTGGTACCCACAATTTTAAGTCATGACGCCCGAGCAGTGAACCTAGGTTTGCATTTTATCTGACATGCATGGTTTATGTAATCTTACTTAAAACTGGCAATATAATCTTGCTGGTCTTCAGCAGAAATGACTGATTGCCTCCCACCACAGCCCTGGAGAGCCCCTGGCTGCTTGATTGACCTATCATCCTGAATTTTAAATTCATTTACACTTCTGTATTCCATATTCCTTATTACCTCAATCCAAGGGTGTAACCTCACTGCCTTCTACAATTTACCACACTATGCGTGAATTCGAAAGTAAAATTCTATGTACCGACTTGACAAAAAATCCTAGGAAGTTCTGGTATTACGTTGAATCGGTAAGTGGCTCGAAACAGCATATCCAGACACTCCGGTATGATGATGGCATTGAAACAGAGGATGACACGCGTAAAGCTGAAATACTAAACACCTTTTTCCAAAGCTGTTTCACAGAGGAAGACCGCACTGCAGTTCCTTCTCTAAATCCTCGTACAAATGAAAAAATGGCTGACATCGAAATGAGTGTCCAAGGAATAGAAAAGCAATTGAAATCACTCAACAGAGGAAAGTCCACTGGACCTGACGGGATGCCAATTTGATTCTACACAGAGTACGCGAAAGAAGTTGCCCCCCCTTCTAACAGCTGTGTACCACAAGTCTCTAGAGGAACGGAAGATGTCAAATGATTGGAAAAGAGCACAGGTGGTCCCAGTCTTCAAGAAGGGCCGTCGAGCAGATGTGCAAAACTATAGACCTATACGTCTGACGTTGATCTGTTGTAGATTTTTAGAACACGTTTTTTGCTCGCGTATCATCTCGTTTCTGGAAACCCAGAATCTACTCTGTAGGAATCAACATGGATTCTGGAAACAGCGATCGTGTGAGACCCAACTCGCTTTATTTGTTCATGAGACCCAGAAAATATTAGATACAGGCTCCCAGGTAGATGCCATTTTCCTTGACTTCTGGAAGGCGTTCGATACAGTTCCGCACTGTCGCCTGATAAACAAAGCAAGAGCCTACGGAATATCAGACCAGCTGTGTGGCCGGATTGAAGAGTTTTTAGCAAACAGAACACAGCATGTTGTTCTCAATGGAGAGACGTCTACAGACGTTAAAGTAACCTCTGGCGTGCCACAGGGGAGTGTTAGGGGACCATTGCTTTTCACAGTATATATAAATGACGTAGTAGATATTGTCGGAAGTTCCATGCGACTTTTCGCGGATGATGCTGTAGTATACAGAGAAGTTGCAGTATTAGAAAATTGCAGCGAAATGCAGGAAGATCTGTAGCGGATAGGCACTTGGTGCAGGGAATGGTAACTGACTCTTAACATAGACAAATGTAATTTATTGCGAATACATAGAAAGAAGGATCCTTTATTGTATGATTATATGATAGTGGAACAAACACTGGTAGCAGTTACTTCTGTAAAATATCTGGGAGTGTGCGTGCGGAATAATTTGAAGTGGAATGATCATATAAAATTAATTGTTGGTAAGGCGGGTACCAGGTTGAGATTCATTGGGAGAGTCCTTAGAAAATGTAGTCCATCAACAAAGGAGGTGGCTTACAAAACACTTGTTCGACCTATACTTGAGTATTGCTCATCAGTGTGGGATCCATACCAGGTCGGGTTGACGGAGGAGATAGAGAAGATCCAAAGAAGAGCGGCGCATTTCGTCACAGGGTTATTTGGTAAGCGTGATAGCGTTACGGAGATGTTTAGCAAACTCAAGTGGCAGACTCTGCAAGAGAGGCACTCTGCATTGCGGTGTATCTTGCTGTCCAGGTTTTGAGAGGGTGCGTTTCTGGATGAGGTATCGAATATATTGCTTCCCCCTACTTATACCTCCCGAGGGGATCACGAATGTAAAATTAGAGAGATTCGAGCACACACGGAGGCTTTCCGGCAGTCGTTCTTCCCGCGAACCATATGCGACTGGAACAGGAAAGGGAGGTAATGACAGTGGCACGTAAAGTGCCCCCCTCCACACACCATTGGGTGGCTTGCGGAGTATAAATGTAGATGTAGATGTACGAGACTTTACTCTTCTTTTATAGCTAATGTTGTTTTTTCCTTCTTTTACTTTTGTTTGATCCCACGTGAACATATTAACACTCGATTTTTGTTGCCCATCACATTCCTTATAGAACCATTGTATTGATTTGATAGTCCTAGGATGAAAGGAGCAATGAACCAGCCATCCACTTCAATTACTCCTTCATTAACCCAAAAACATGAAACCTTAAACTATTTGGTTTTTGTTACTTTGACAAACTTAAAATCCCAAATATATTTGGGCAACTTAAGAACACACCTGCGAAAACATGAAACATCTCTTACACCCGTTTTAGCATTGATAGTTAAGTGTGTGAACACGAGAGATTATCTGGTCCTACATTTGTAACCTGGCTGTTGTGTTGTCTTTACTCTGTGCAGCTTTGGATACTGGACAACAAAACTGTTTAGGCAATGCCTTCAAAAAAGGATAGCTAGAGCAATCCTGAGTTTGACATCGAATTTAGCAGCTGAAAGTGAAGAAGAATGTGATGTTATTGCATTAGAGACTGAAAGTGATGACAGTTAGTTAGACAAGTAACGTGTACTTGTCAGTGGTACGACATAAATACATCCACCGTGTTCCAGCAAGCTCCTCCAAGATTTATGTTCACAGGAAACCATTACAAAATACATTGTTCAACTTCAGAGCTGCACGGAAACCAAAAAATGACTTAATGACTTCAGGTTTCAGGATATATTAGTCAAAATCCAGTGCATGACTATACTCGGGTTTTTACTGTTGGTAATTTCAAAATTTTGTAACTCATTGTTTTGAGCTTTAAAAGCTCTCTGTGTCTGCATGTAATGTCATTCATTATAGGAGGTTTTTGATTAATAAAAATATTATTTTTTGGAATGTAATGTGGTGAAAAATCAGTATGTTAGAGAGAAAATAATTCTCCTAAAAACAGCATTTGGAATTCAGTAACATATACACTTTTATAGCACTTCTTAGTATCTCAGTTCAATGATGGCTTATTGTAATTGTGGTCAGTTGTGTTCATTGCAAGTGACTGGTGTGAATATATTTCTGAGTGATCTGTTACTTTGCCCATTTATACTCTTCATCTGTTACGTTTTTGTTGATTGGAGGAAACAATTTGTTGGCTCTTCATTTCTTTAACACTTCCCAGCTCAGTGGCAATTAGTATAGGCAGAGAATTGATCCTACAAACAAGGCAGTGTTTGAAAAAAATGAAAAACATTCATCAAGCATCCTCTTACCCTGTTCTGGTTTTCATAGTTTTGTGATCGCAAATTCCTTTCACTTTTTGCTCTCGTCACAATCAATCATTGGCGTTTGAGTGTTTTATGAGTTTAACATTATCTATAATTTTCTTTAGTAAATATCATACCAAACATACCTTAAATTTCATACAGTCATCGAACAGAATATGTGAGATCAATGATTACATGCATCGAATATCCAGTAAAGCGGAGCTGCTGTGTCGCAGGTTGGCACAACAAAAAGACTGTCACAAATAAGCTTTCAGCCAGTAAGACCTTCATCAAAAATAGATGACAGACACACATCTGCATGTGCATGCATGCACCCCCCCCCCCCCTCCACACACACACACACACACACACACACACACACACACAGACTGCAGTCCCTGGTAACTGTGCGTGCCTTTAGTTGCAAGAGACTGCAGTCGTATTTGTGAGTTGCATTTGCACATGTGTGCGTTCGTGTGTGTGTGTGTGTGTGTGTGTGTGTGTGTGTGTGTGTTTGCGTGTGGGGTCTATTTTTGACGAAGGCCTTACTGGCCAAAACCTTATTTGTGACAGTCTTTTTGTTGTGCCTAACTGCGACTCTGCATCTCCCCTATATGGTGAGCAGCAACTTTCCTTTTCGTAATATTGTTACATTCCATTCTGGATTTTCTGTTCTTTGACAGTACCCAGTAAAATTGCTTTGAAAATGAAACCATGAAACCTTAGTATATCCGGTAAATATAACAATATTTTGTCACCATACTGACAATGTAGTATTGAGGTATAAATATATTATTTGTACAAAAATCAATATTTCCAACATATTAATTTATTGTCGTAATCTCTACTCCAGCCAATGTTCTCTTACACCTAACTCTCTTCAGACTGGCAACAAAATCCAAATCTACATCTACTTCTACATCAATACTCTGCAAACCACTGTTAGCTGCTTGGCAGGGGCTACGTCCCATTGTACCAGTTACTAGGGTTTCATCCTGTTTCATTCACACATGTAGCTTGGGAAGAATCATTATTTGAATGCCTTTGTGCTTGCAGTGATTATTCTAAACTTATTCTCATGATACCTATGGGAGCGATACCTCTGGGATTGTAGTATATTCTTAGAATTATCATTTGAAGCAGATTCTTGGAACTTCAGACTTTCTCGGGATAGTTTGTCTATCTAAAAGAGTCTTCCTTTTAGTTCCTTCAGTATCTCTGTGACACTCTGCCATGGATCAAAGAAACCTGTGACTATTCATGCTGCCCTTCTCTGTATACCGTATTTACTCGAATCTAAGCCACATCTGAAAAATGAGACTCGAAATCAAGGGAAAAAAAATTTTTCCCGAATCTTAGCCGCACCAGAAATTTGAGACTCAAAATTCAAGGGGAGAGAAAAGTTTTATGCTGCACCTCCAAATCGAAACAAAGTTGGCCCATTGTAATATGAGACACAATTTAGGTCGAATGAATGACGATACAGCTACAGTAGTTTGGTTCGAGTCGTAAGCTTAGCAGTTAAGCTTTACCAGGTAGCCATTGCTATGCGTCAGGTGCTCCGTCCGTATTTATATGGGTACTCTTTCTTTATCACGTGCTTAATCTAGTTTTAATTGATTGCTTATTTTTCTTTGATCTGTTAAGTGCCGTTCTCTTTGTTATAGGTGTTTACGTCACTCTAAGCTGAAAATGCATTACTGTTGTGTGTCATGCATTGTTTGTCGCATTCTGATGATGAGTGTTCACGACCTGTCGCCGCTCGCGGCATGGCTTGCTTTTGTGCGCGCTACCGCCGCTTAGAATAAAAAAGGAGAGGAATGGTCTCATTAGCGAAACAATGGCAAGAGACTGCTATTTGTTGTTACTTACACTGCTGCTTTCTTTGATAATGATCAACAAGAACCAAATAATAGACTGCGTATGATAGATGATGTTCTGAATGAGAGTTTAGCGAAAATTTTTCTCCGTTTGAAAATCTTTGCAGACGCCTCTTAAGTACATTACATTCTGCACAGAAATTAGTCATCTTAGATTTAAAAATCTAGTCAGTTGCCGTGCTTCATTTCTGACTGTATCACTATTAGGCATAAGAGTAATACGAATATAAACATGACATGATATGTATATTCTTCCGTGTTTACTGTTGTCTCACTCTAGTTTTGTAGTGTATTAGGCAGACAGGATCTAAATGAGATAGCAGCAAACACGAAAGAATACATGGCAAAATGTTTATATTCGTATTATTCTTATGGTGAAGAGAATACTGCATGTGAGTCACAATTCATAAAAGTTCCTATTAAGAACCATCTCTTCTCACAGGTAGGAATAAATTCAGAATGTAGAGTTGGCCATATTGACAAACAGTATTGACAGTCGGATTTTCGTAGTACGTTGAAATGCTGCTACATTCGAAGATGAACAATACAGAATTTGTATTTACTTCGAAACTTCGTGGCAGATTAAAACTGTGTGCCGGACCGAGACTCAAACTCGGGACCTTTGCCTTTCGCAGGGAAGTGCTCTACCAACTGAGCTACCCAAGCACGACTCACGCCCCGTCCTCACAGCTGTACTTCTGCCAGTACCTTGCCTCCTACCTTCCAAACTTTACAGAAGCTCTCCTGTATTTATTAACATTTAGAGCAAGTTAGCAATCTCTGCACCACTTTGAAATCTTATCAAGAGGTAGCAATATTTATGCAGCTTCTTTCAGATAGTACTTCATTATAGATAACTGCACCATCTGCAAAAAGTGTGACTGTACTATTAATATTGTCTGTTAGATCATTAATATACAATATGAACAGCAAAGGCCCCAACACATTTTCCTGAGGCACACCCAAAGTTAGTTCTACATCTTGACGGTGACTCTCCATCCAAGATAAAATGCTGTGTCCTCCCTATCAAAAAGTGCTCAGTCCAGTCATAAGTTTCACTCTATACCTCATATGATCGTACTTTCGACAACGAGCATAGTTGTGGTACTGAGTCAAATGCTTTTATACAGCTATGCTATTATATAGTAATCTCTGTTTCTTTAGAAGTTCATTTACAGTGACTGTATACCATGGAGGTTCCCTCCCATTGTGAACTGTCCTACCGGGTACATATCTGTCCAGTGCTTGGTCATCTATTCTTTCAGACTTGAGCCATAATTCCTCTACATGCTCCTGCCCTGTGCTGAAAGTTTCATGTTCCTTATTGAAATATGACACTATTGATTTTTTACCTTCTTTACTGAACATATAAATCTTTCTGCTTGTTGTAGCTGTCTATTGTACTTTGGTAATCATTGTTGCACCATGGTCACTGATACAAAGACATCATGTTTATTTGTTGCAGTTAGACCAAATATATTTCCATCATAAGTGGGGTTCCTAACTGTCTGTTCTAGGCAGTTTTCAGAGAAGGTATTTATTAAAGTTTCACATGATGTCTTCTCATGTCCTCCGCTAACAAAACTAATTTTCCCCATTAATTTTTGGATGATTAAAGTCTCCACCAATGATTATTGTATGATTGGGGAACTTATGTACAAGTGAACTGAGGTTTCCTCTGAATTTTTTGGTTACATCAGAAGATGAGTCTGGTGGGCGATAGAAGGATCCAGTTATCACTTTATGCACACCTCTGACACTGAGTCTTGTCCAAACAATCTCACATGCAACTTCAATTTCTATCTTGGTGGATTTGAGTTTCTTGTCTACTGTGACAAATACACCAACTCCATTTCCCATTTTCCTATCCTTTCGATACTCGCTTAAATTTTCCCTTAAAGTCTTGCTGTTACCAATTTCAGGTTTCAACCAGCTTTCTGTACCTATTATTATGTGAGCTTCACTGCTTTTCATGAGAGCTTCAAACTCTCGCACTTTGTTACAAATGCTTCCACAGTTTACCATTAGGATTTTAATACTCTCACCTGTGGCAGGCATTTCTTTTGATTTTACGCTGCTGCTTCTTGGTTTCACACAATAATCTTTATCTGGATTGAATGGAGATTCGCCTAATCTAAAACTCTCTTGTGTGTACCCCACACACAGTTAGCTACCTGAGTAGCAGCCTCTGATGTAGTGCACACCTGACCTATTTTGGGGGCACCTTACAGTTCTCAACCCTATGGCGCAAGTCCAGGAAGTTTCAGCCTAGCTTGTCACAGAACCTACCAAGTCTTGGTTCAGTCCTTCCACTTAAATCAGAACCAAAGGACCACGATCAGTTCTGAGGACAATGCTGCAAATTGTGAGCTTTGCTGAAATTCCGCCCCCACCCCCGCCCCCATGAACCATGGATCTTGCCGTTGGTGGGGAGGCTTGCGTGCCTCAACGATACAGATAGCCATACCGTAGGTGCAACCACAACAGAGGGGTATCTGTTGAGAGGTCAGACAAATGTGTGGTTCCTGAAGAGGGGCAGCAGCCTTTTCAGTAGTTGCAGGGGCAACAGTTTGGATGATTGACTGATCTGGCCTTGTAACACTAACCAAAATGGCCTTGCTGTTCTGGTACTGCAAACGGCTGAAAGCAAGGGGAAACTACAGCTGTAATTTTTCCTGAGGGCATGCAGCTTTACTGTATGATTAAATGATGATGGCGTCCTCTTGGGTAAAATATTCTGGAGGTAAAATAGTCCCTCATTCGGATCTCCGGTCGGGGACTAATCAAGAGAATGTAGTTATCAGGAGAAAGAAAACTGGCGTTCTACGGATCGGAGTGTGGAATGTCAGATCCCTTAATCGGGCAGGTAGGTTAGAAAATTTAAAAACGGAAATGAATAGGTTAAAGTTAGATATAGTGGGAATTAGTGAAGTTCGGTGGCAGGAGGAACAAGATTTTTGGTCAGGTGAATACAGGGTTATAAATACAAAAGCAAATAGGGGTAATGCAGGTGTAGGTTTAAAGGTTTAATAATGAATAAAATAATAGGAGTGTGGGTAAGCTACTACAAACAGCATAGTGAACGCATTATTGTGGCCAAGATAGACACAAAGCCCTCGCCTACTACAGTAGTACAAGTTCATATGCCAACTAGCTCTGCAGATGACGAAGAAATTGATGAAATATATGATGAGATAAAAGAAATTATTCAGGTAGTGAAGGGAGATGAAAATTTAATAGTCATGGGTGACTGGAATTCGTCAGTAGGAAAAGGTAGAGAAGGAAACATATTAGGTGAATATGGATTGGGGCTAAGGAATGAAAGAGGAAGCCGTCTGGTAGAATTTTGCGCAGAGTATAACTTAATCATAGCTAACACTTGGTTCAAGAATCATGAAAGAAGGTTGTATACCTGGAAGAACCCTGTAGATACTAAAAGGTATCAGATAGATTATATAATGGTAAGACAGAGATTTAGGAACCAGGTTTTAAATTGTAAGACGTTGCCAGGGGAGATGTGGACTCTGACCACAATCTATTGGTTATGAACTATAGATTAAAACTGAAGAAACTGCAAAAAGGTGGGAATTTAAGGAGATGGGACCTGGATAAACTGAAAGAACCAGAGGTTGTACAGAGTTTCAGGGAGAGCATAAGGGAACAATTGACAAGAATGGGAGAAAGAAATACAGTAAAAGAAGAATTGGTAGCTTTGAGGGATGAAATAGTGAAGGCAGCAGAGGATCAAATAGGTAAAAAGGTGAAGGCTAGTAGAAACCCTTGGGTAACAGAAGAAATATTGAATTTAATTGATGAAAGGAGAAAATATAAAAATGCAGTAAATGAAGCATGCAAAAAGGAATACAAACGTCTCAAAAATGAGATCGACAGGAAGTGCAAAATGGCTAAGCAGGGAAGGCTAGAGGAGAAATGTAAGGATGTAGAGGCTTATCTCACTAGGGGTAAAATAGATACTGCTTACAGGAAAATTAAAGAGACCTTTGGAGAAAAGAGAACCTCTTGCATGAATATCAAGAACTTAGAGGGAAACCCAGTTCTAACCAAAGAAGGGAAAGCAGAAAGTTGGAAGGAGTATATAGAGGGTCTATACAAGGGCGACATACTTGAGGACAATATTATGTAAATGGAAGAGGATGTAGATGAAGATGAAATGGGAGATACAATACTGCGTGAAGAGTTTGACAGAGCACTGAAAGACCTGAGTCGAAACAAGGCCCCCGGAGTAGACAACATTCCATTAGAACTACTGACAGCCTTGAGAGAGCCCGTCCTGACAAAACTCTACCATCTGCTGAGCAAGATGTATGAGACAGGCGAAATACCCTCAGACTTCAAGAAGAATATAATAATTCCAATCCCAAAGAAAGCAGGTGTTGACAGATGTGAAAATTACCGAACTATCAGTTTAATAAGTCACAGCTGCAAAATACTAACGCAGATTCATTACAGACGAATGGAAAAACTGACAGAAGGTGACCTCGGGGAAGATCAAGTTGGATTCCGTAGAAATGTTGGAACACCTGAGGCGATACAGACCCTACGACTTATCTTAGAAGAAAGATTAAGGAAAGGCAAACCTACGTTCCTAGCATTTGTAGACTTAGATAAAGCTTTTGACAATGTTCATTGGAATACTCGCTTTCAAATTCTAAAGGTGGCAGGGGTAAAATACAGGGAGCGAAAGGCTATTTACAATTTGTACAGAAACGAGAGGGCAGTTATAAGAGTCGAGTGGCATGAAAGGGAAGCAGCGGTTGGGAAGGGAGTGAGACAGGGTTGTAGCCTATCCCCGATGTTATTCAATCTGTATGTTGAGCAAGCAATAAAGGAAACAAAAGAAAAGTTCGGAGTAGGTATTAAAATCCATGGAGAAGAAATAAAAACTTTGAGGTTCGCCGATGACATTGTAATTCTATCAGAGACAGCAAAGGACTTGGAAGAGCAGTTGAATGGAATGAACAGTGACTTGAAAGGAGGGTGTAAGATGAACATCAACAAAAGCAAAACGAGGATAATGGAATGTAGTCAAATTAAGTCGGGTGATGCTGAGGGAATTAGATTAGGAAATGAGACACTTAAACTAGTAAACGATTTTTGCTATTTGGGGAGCAAAATAACTGATGATGGTTGAAGTAGAGAGGATATAAAATGTAGACTGGCAATGGCAAGGAAAGTGTTTCTGAAGAAGAGAAATTTGTTAACATCGAGTATAGATTTAAATGTCAGGAAGTCATTTCTGAAAGTATTTGTATGGAGTGTAGCCATGTGTGGAAATGAAATGTGGACGATAAATAGTTTAGACAAGAAGAGAATAGAAGCTTTTGAAATGTGATGCTACACAAGAATGCTGAAGATTAGATGGGTAGATCACATAACTAATGAGGAGGTATTGAATAGAATTGGGGAAAAGAGGAGCTTATGGCACAACTTGACTAGAAGAAGGGATCGGTTGGTAGGACATGTTCTGAGACATCGAGGGATCACCAATTTAGTATTGGAGGGCAGCGTTGAGGTTAAAAATCGTAGAGGGAGACCAAGAGATGAATACACACAGCAGATTCAGAAGGATGTAGGTTGCAGTAGGTACTGGGAGATGAAGGAGCTTGCACAGGATAGAGTAGCATGGAGAGCTGCATCAAACCAGTCTCAGGACTGAACACCACAACAACAACAACAACACGGCTGGTCTTCTCAACCTTCTCTGCCCGTTGCTGGAATGACACAAGACTGACCTCAGAGCCCGGATGGCAGGCATCATTTATTCCAGTGTGCACCACAATCTGCAGTTGGTTGCACCCTGTTCCATTAGTGGCTGCCAGAATAGCCTCAACATGTTGAGTGCATCTGGTGTCCTTTCCTGTCCCTTACTTCCACTTCCTAAGGGATACCATCATACACCATATTTTTGGACTGCCATTGATTAATAGACCACTACCCTTTTGCATTTGCCGCCTCTTGACATCAGACAAAACTGTTGAAGTGAGCTCCACTGGCATAGTTTCAATGTCAGTGAAAGACAGCACCTCAAACATGTTGGCTAGAAGGATCGATACAACGCCCTTAGTCCTTCCTGGTCCCCATCCACCCTTTACGGGGTGCCTAGATCTGCCATTAACACACGACTTGCAGCCAAGTGGACAGATAATGACAGAGTCTTTACGTTTTGCAGAGGAGACAATCCACAGGAGAGGATAATACTTGAGGTACCACTGTTACAGGTGTCACAGGTTCTGTTCCAACACACTGATTCGCAACAGCTGCCATTTGTTTGAGAGTAGTCGGCGTGAATGGTAGTTTTGAATGAGGATAGACCTACTGTTCGCAAAAATTTCAAAAGAGCACAATTTAGTTTAAGCCTACAATTGATGGCAATAATACTAGATTATTGCGGCATTTGCACATATTCAAAATTTCACAGTATAGGGCAACAGTAAAAATGGGTATTGATACAATCAATGAAAGATTTTGCAGAAATGATGCGAATAGTGAAATATGCGAATCTAGAACTTTAATCGGCACAGGATTTTGTACACACTGTCTCACACAAGGCTTCCTGAGTCTGCTTTTATGTGTAAACAAACATGGATATTGCATGGATTTTTCATTTAGGTGATTCTGTGCACACTTCTACACTTGGATGCCGAAGAAGAACACTGCAGTGTGATGCCGAAGAAGAACACTGCAGTGCAAGTTTATCTCAGCCAAAATTGTTAGAATGTGCAGCACCAAAAAAGTGCATCAGTTACCTCGTCCTTACATCTAACGTAACTTTTATATTTGTATGAAGAGTCCATTCCGAGAACCACAAGTCCAAATATAAAAGAAGCAACTAATATTATAAATGTGCATTTCGAACAATTCTATTTCCTTCTTCACTGATTTGCTGAAATTACCAGCTTCATTTTATATCATAGCTCTATTTGTTAAGCTTGTGGTGTAAGTATGGTGCAGAGTGGCTGGGCCTTACCTGTATTATTAATTTTAAGCAATCAGCCAGCCGGATGTGTCTGCCACATTTACTTCTAACTTTCACCTATTGTGCATTTCTGTTTTTACTATCAGTTATTAAACTGATCTAGCAAGAATATTACAATCATTGTGATTGTGTGGATGCAATTAAAATCTTCAAAATAAACTGCAAAACACACTAACTTTATTTAATCACGTTTGTCTCCATGCATGGTAGTGAGGCATGAAATGCTGCACTGTTGAGCAACCAAAGTCATAGTGTATGTTTCTTCATCAACTGCTGTGTTGTCAGGAGCTAGAATAGACCTGCAATTATTCCTTGCCTGTTGTAAGGAGTGACTAAAAAGAGTCTCATACCTAGTGAAGCATTTATGTTGTCAACTCGGCCATTATTAAGACATTCATTACAATCTTTCCTTAATCCTTTTGGCTTAATTACTTAGTCCCCTTTTGAGGTTTTACCTCCACTTTTCTGAAGTTCACAGAAGCACAGGCCATTTGGGGAATAGCACCTTACGTGTGCTTAATATATCCACCATGCGCTGTGATCTTCGGCATCTAGTATTAGAGTGGATTTATGTTTGCATCTGAAATCCGGTGTGGTAACCAATCCATCTTGTGGGCTTGCTATGTTCCCTCACATTTGTAGCCAGCTGACAATCCAAGGATCTCACTATGAAGCTTCAGCATAACCTCCCCACATATGCCAAGGAGTAGGTGCCTGCCCACTCTTGAGCACTGGGACTCCAGGCAGTGGCTACTATGTCATGTAGCCTTTACTATGGTGAGCTAGCATCTGCGTGGAGAGAGCCTCTGTTCGGGGTGGCTGATCCACAACGAAACGGATCACTCACCCATGCTAGTGGCCATGCCAAAATGGCCGTCTCAGTGGATAGAAAGCAAGATTTTAATGCAGAGGTTTACAACCCTGTGGTGTTTCCATCTTTGCCCATCCCATGGGACAAGAGTCAGACAGGAGAGAAATTGAGGTAGACAGTCCACCCAGTTCGGTGTGTTCCAGAACTGATGGAGAATATTTTGTGATAGTGAAGCCACTTTCACTATTTCAGAGGAAGTTGCTGGAGTTCATAAAATCAGAAATGAGTTTTCGTTAATCAAAACATTGAGTACTACCCATTAATAGGTATTTCAGGCCTTTGACAAGCTTAGAATGTACCAGTTACCATATCTCGTCATAACAAACTCAACATGATTCAAGATGTCATGTTCCATCAGGACCTATTGCTACAAACAAATGAACCTAGAGCGACACGGAGTGTATTTTGTTTGTCACATCTGGAGAGTCCCTAAGGGTACTAAGGTGGACACTGGAGCTTTTTTCCTAGACTTCATTGGAAATGTTTACAAGAGAAAGTTAGTCATGATTTATAGGGGTGATTCAAGCTCTAATTTCTCCCTCCTATTAGATGTTTTTGGTGTCAATTGTTTGGACACATGTCCTCTCACTGTACTAAGGAGGCTACTTGTGGAGACATATGTAAACTACCTAGAACACCATTCCCCTCATTTGCCAACATGTTAGTTTTCAAGATGAATAAGAAAATCCAAGAATATAAAATGCTTGACCCCTGTTTTATTGAGATGCAAAGAAAATGTTTGAACATCTCCACTCAATCAATATAATGTGAAGCATTGAAGACATTGTGCCAAAATTCCCACTTAGCGTGTTGACAAAGTTTCAAATTGCAACTTCTGGCACTAGTCACTTGTCAATGCCTGTTTTTCAATCTTGGGAGGGGACGCGAGTTCCCTCAAACCCCCCCCCCCCCCCCCTCGAGACCCATAGCACAGGTGGCGAACATCCCATTCATATACCCTGATTTGCCTCATCCCCATCTGGCATCATCAGGGAAGAGGACACATGCCAAGGCGGCCCTCTCCCAGAATGAAACAGACCAGCAGTCTACCACTGCCCAGTGGCCGACACAGCCACAGGATGTGGGTCATAGAGGAGGACAGTACTGTTGTGTCTGAGAAGTTATGATAGGAAAATCCTCACAGAAAATGAAACCTCACAGGAAAAAGTTAAACCAACTTCTGCTGCTTTGGTCATACCGACTCCTATCCCCCCCTGAGGTCAAGCATACGAATACCGATGAAGTAGTACAGATTCAGGTGAAGCATAACTCTACAGCAAAGTAATTTATACTCCTGTTTTCCCTTTGTTCCTTTCCCAGGTCCCAATCCGATCATTTTTCAATGGAGCTGTAACAGTTACTTTCGCCACCAGCCCTAGTTCTTTCAGTGGCTACTTACTCTGCAGTTGCCATAGTATTTTAGGAGACACTGTTCTCAGAAACTCAACCCCTACTATTAAAAATTTGAAATCATACTGTGCAAATCACACAATGCCGAGAGAGCATCAGGAGCAGTACACATGCTCATTCAATTTGATACTTTCAGTGAGCAGGTGCCACTTAGAAATGTGCTAGAAACCATGGCCGTTAATGTGTACCGGTCAGTTAGGATAACAGTATGTAATATCTATTTACTTCCAATATGTGTGTATCGTATCACAAATTGGTAGAGCTAGTGGAACACTTGGCTCCATCCTTCTTCCTTCTGGGGGACCTCACTGTCCACAATCCTCTATGCAGGAGGCCAAACAATATCTAACAGGGGCCAAGTAATTGAGCAGTAAATTTCAGAACTGGAAGTCCGCCTCCTTAATACAGGAGCTGTAACACATTTCAGAATGGCCCATGGGACATACTTGGTAATAGATATTACAGTTTGCAGCCTAAGGAGCTCATATTTAATCCATGGTGACCTCTGCAACAGTGATCGCTTTCCTGTTACTCTCCTTATTTTTGACCCATTGATCAATGGAACATGCACGCTATTGGTAATTTCAAAAAACCAGCTGGTAAGATTTAACTCCAAAGAAACTTTCCAAACCAATCAAGAGAAGGAAGTCTAAGTAATTGTACAAGATGCTACTGATACATTTATACATGATGATGAAGCAATGCTACCCTATTCTTTAGGTTTCTCCGGATGGATGCGAGTGCCATGGTGGTCTGAAGAAATAGCTACAGCTGTCAGTTTGTATCTCGGGGCACTCTATGGAACACCTAATAGCATTCAAGAGACTTTGAGTGGTTTTTAATAAAGAAAAAAATGAAGGACTGTGGACGGCAGTATGTATCATCTATGGGAGTCTCCACCTCTTCATCTGAATGATAGACTAAACTCCACCATATTTGTTACCACTCAACATACACAGTAGTTCCTGGCACCTTGCTCAGTGGCAACATCTGAACTGATCCTTCAGTCATTACTGAATGTTTTGTGGAACACTTCACTGAAGAGTCCACACGCAGTATACAACATGGTCATCTGCTGAGTAATAATTCTCTAACCAGCAGTCTATACACGCAAACGAATTGTGAGTTTACTTGATGTTGCTCATACTTTAGGTAACTGGGCTATGCACAGCTCTGTTAAAAAGAAATGGCTCGATGTGGTCGAAAGGTTGAGCCAGGCATGTCTTTCATGCCCAGCAGCTGATTCGCTGCAAATAATGATCTGTAGTGTAATCCAGCAGTCGGACATTCTATCCATTGGTTAGAACTGTGAATTAATAAAATACCCAGAAAGGTAAAATTAAAAATAAATGAATAATTAAATAAAATGGATTCTATTGTAATGTCTGTAATTGATGTAAACAACAGAGAATTATGTTGGATGATGTTTATTCAAGAAAGTATTCCTCAAATAAATGGAAAGTGGGCCTACTTATTTAAAATACAGATAGATAATAACCTTATCAAAAGCAGAATTGCCAAGCTAAATTGTCATTGAAAACAAGTGAAAACAAAGTCCATTTTGTGATCACAATACACAAAATATTCTCCAGTGCAAAACAGTTCAGAGTTCAACATGATGATTTACAAATGAACACACGTGAGATGGTAAGTAGAAACTCATATTCGCTCTCTTTTCATTTCCGTAATGTAGCCTGAAAAAGTTACAGTATTGTAGAGGCCGTTCAGTGCCCAGCCCAGAATCAGTCACTTACATGATCAAATACCACTTGTTACCACAGGCAGGTCTGCCTTTTTCAAGCACAAACATAAAAGTGTCCAGAATTGCTTCCTTGAGTGCACCCTTCGAAAGGTCTGTCTTCACTTCAGTTCAGCAGTGTTCTGCCACTGCTTCTCCATTGGCTGAAGGCCATCCACACCAAAAATACACTATTCTTAAGTTCTACAGACAATATTTGACTCATCTTGACCACTTCTGGGACTAAACTAATACATTTCAATGATATTTAAATAAAGAAATGTTATAAACATTCGCTCACACTCGTACACAGCACAATAATTATAAATAGTAGTCTGTAAATAAATAAGCCCGCAATCTTGTGCAAGTGTGCTCACATTAAATTACAACAGATAGTTATTAAATATTGCTTAAACAATCATTTAGGTCTGCTTGACAGCGGCATCTTTTGGCCCTGTTTTCAATAGTGGTGTCAGCGAACATATACATTTCACCATTTCTTAAATTACCATGATTTTGTATTAGCAATTACTATAAGTATTTAAATAAATATCTGGCAAAAATACTTACATATTCATTAAATAAATACACAAGTATGACAAGATATGAGGTATTCATGCTGCATTCATTTGCTGTGTTGTGGAGCATATGATATTCTGACAAACATTTGCATAATGAAAAGGTGTAAAACATGTAATAAATGTAGAAATAAAATAGATATAGACACACAGCTTTCAGGGATGATACCTATAGTGTAATCCTATCATCTGAAGTATTATTTGTTGATGTGAAAATGTTTAGACACTTAAGATATTAACTTCTGTAGTTTTAAAGATACTGATAATATTATTGTTTCATTGAATTCACCTCTTTTTTTTTTTTGAGATTGCAGATGTATTCAGATTTATTTCTTATATAACTGCGATTTGTTCTTGAATTTCACAGAGCTGCAAGAAGCAGTCTTTCAGATTATCTGACACTCTGTCATTGCTGGTCCTCTTATGTGTCTGATTGTCATCCAAATTCCCCATACCGGGATTTACCCACTTCCTATCAAGTATTTGTTCCTGGTCTCACCAGCAGTGGTCGCCTCTGCTTAGCATGGCTGCAATGCTTTCCCAATTCTAGGAATGCCTGTCAGTGCTCAGCTGTACAAACCAGTTCATCTCATACCAATTCTAGGTAGCCAGTAACTTGCTTACATATGCCTAACATTACAAATAACAGCCATCCTAATTTCCTGACATGGAAACTCCTGCTGGAGCAGAACTCCAAATCCTTCCATAATCAAATGATTGTTTGGTGGGAACGGGAGTGTCCCTCCCAGTGGCAGGAGGTAATTATTATTCCTATCCTGAAACCAGGAAAAGGCTCTCAATTTCTGACTAATTATCAACCAATATAACTAATGAACTGGCTGTGCAAATTATTCAAAAGAATAGTCTACTGGCGACTGTTGTGGTGCCTGGATACCAGAAGATATATATCACAATCCCAAAGTGGCCTTCGGCCATTGCGGTCAACCACAGACCAACTGATTCACCTGGAATCAGCAGCGTACAATGCTTTTGCACATTACCAACATGAGCGCTGTATTCTTTGCCCTACTACAGAAGATGTATGATGCCACCTGGTGCAATCACATCCTATCCGCACTGCACGAATGTGGCTTCTGGGTCTGTTTCCCCATTTTTATCCAGAATTTTGTGTCCATCCAATGATTCTGGGTCTTGATAGGATCAGCTCTCAACGACCAATATGTGCAGGAAACTGGGGTCCATCAGGGACTGGTTCTGAATCCAGTGTTCTTAGCCATTGTAGTCAATGGTATTGTGACTGAAGCGGTCCCACTGTCAATTTATGTGGATGGTGTTTGCCTGTATTACAGCTCAGCTCTCTGTCACTATGGAGTGCCAACTTCAGGAGAGCATATGAAAAGTAAGTAATTAGCTTCTGAATTTTGGAGATAAATTTTCCCCCTTGAAAACTCGTGTCACGCATTTTTGTCGATTCAGGACTGTGCATTCATCCCCAGAACTTTGTCTCGGTAACCAGTTACTTGAAGTCACTGAAACTTTCAAATTTTTAAGCCCTTTTGGCAGTTTGTTAACATGGTTACCACAGGTATGTCAGCTCAAGGCAAGTTGCATGAGGAAGTTTAATATCATCAGATTTTTCAGCAGCACAGTTCTTCTGCAATTTTGTAAAGCATTGATTTAATCCTGGCTGGAGTGCAGGTATGTTGTCTATAGTTTCAATAGCACCATCACCACTGATTTTGTTAGACCCAGTCCACCACGTGGTTTGTGTTAAGTGACTGGAGCCTTCTATATGATAGCTCTCTGGCGGAAGCTAATGTCAGATCACTGAGGATCAGATTCCAGCAGCTCTTGGCAAACTATGCTATTGCTGTCTGTCAGATGCCTACGCATCCATGTTGCTCAACTGTTTCACAGCTGTTGGCAACTGTGCTATCACAGTCTGTCAGATGCCTACCCATCCATGTTGCTCGACTGTTTCACAACTGTTGTGAATGTGGTAACAGAATGCTGCTTGTAATTCAGCCCAAACATCCACAGTAACAGAAAAGTGTTTCCCTGCTATAGTTCCTTAGAAGTGGCTGATGGCACATTTGCTAATTAAATGTGTGCTTTACAGGGCAGCACTGTTACTATATTGTGGCAACACAATATCAAATAACATTTATTAAGAGTATATTATAGCACTTAACTTTGGTACACTTTGATGCATGGCACTTGGTGTCCTATACCTAGTACAATGATATCTAAATAGTTAAATAGTTTTTCTGTCTCTTGGCAGTGATATTGTCATTATAACTGATAGTAATACTGCAGACACTCTTGAAAGTCCAAATAGTCCATAAATGACAACTGCTAAATAGGAAGACAGTCATCAGAACACTGTACTGATCTTGCTGGAGGCTCTGAACTGAACTAACTGCTGGTTCATAACTGTCTGAGTGTCCACACTGCATTGTGTTGTTTGCCTGTTGACAGAAGAATTTCTATGTCTACCGGTACAAGACAGAAACTATATAACCAATGATTCACTGTGCTCCCTTTGGCAACTGCCCACACTATTGGCAGAAGTACAATGTTCAGATAGATACGGTGAGGAAGAAGAAAATGATCCAGATTTTTGAGTGCCATCTGGAGGATACTGCTAGGAACTGAGAAGTGCCAGAAGAGTAGTTGTGCATGTGTGATGGTGGCCTCTCAGTCACCTGTTTGATTTGATTCTCCACAACTACCCAAATTTGGGGTCAGGGATTTTCATCTGCCTCGAGATGACTGGGTGTTTGTGTTGTCCTCATCATTTCATCTTCATTCATGAAAGTGGTGAGTTTGGACTGAGCAAAGGTTGGGAATTTGTATGGGCACTGATAACCGTGCAGTTGAGCGCCCCACAAACATAACATCATGACTACCCAAAATTGACATGGGTAGAGACGGATGGATTGAAAGTCAGTGACAATTAGTTTTTTGCTTTAGCAAGTGCAGGGAGCATAAAAAGTGTTCTCTGCCATATGCAATCAGTAATATACACTACAGAGACGATCACCATGTCACAGGTTCTGCAGTACATTTGAACTCTCACCACAAAAGACTTCCCAGTTTGTCGTGACTCCGTGAGCTGCTTAAGGCATATCTCAGTGCTACAGCAAAAACCTTTTGGTTGCTAACATCCAGGACCTATCAGTTGACCTCCACAGTGCCAGAACAACTGTAACATTCATCTTGATACAGAGCCCTGTGGGTTTCCCAGGAAATCGATTTGCTGACAAATTATCTAAAGAAGCAACCACAGGGGAAAAACTTGAACTCTGAGTACCCAGCAGAAAGGTGCCATTGACTGTGTCAAATGCATATTGCAGATGTATCTAAGAGTTCCTTTTGTGTCTGAGAACTCCATTCAATGGAGCAGTGGAGTCATCTCACGATCACCTATATCCTCGCATTGTGTGCCCTGCAGTCTGACGTAGGATGAGCAACCACCATGTCTACCTCACTACTACAGATACTTGCGGTCAGTGGGTTTTCAGTTATTGAAGTCTTATGTTTTGTTAGGAAAACTGAATTTTATAGCAGAATGCACTGCCATGTGTGGTGTCAGGGGTGGCTCTCAAGGCAATAACTTTCACTGTGGGGTGTGCCCCAGCTTGCCTCAGGCTACAATTTTCCCTCTGCACTGTTGCACATTTTTAAACTTTTAAGTACATATTTTATTTATCTAAATGTTTAAGCCCCATCCCCCCTACAGCTTATTTCCATAATTGGTATGATCACTGCCATGATTGATCATTCCTGTACCCCCTCCCCTCTCAAGCCGTCAAGCTCCCCTCCCGCTACGCACACCCTTCCCTCATTCGTCTTGTTCTCCATTACCTTTCCATGCCTGTTTTTATTTTCTTTCCAGTCTCTACTTTGTTTTCCACTGTGCTTAATGCTTTAAGTTCTATATCAATTTTGGTCTGTGTGACATTGCTTGGTTCATTTCATGAATAAAATCTAAAAGCATTTCTGCAGAATCCATTGGGCAGTGTACTAGTTTGCAGGTGTAGAAATTCCTATAACCTCCTCTTTGACGTAGATGGTCTTTCCTTCTCATCCCGTATGGTAAGTCCCCCCTGACCCACGGTTCTGGGTGACTTTCCCAAAATCTACTCTTTTCCTAGATCTCTCCAGTCCTTTTCCTTCACCCTTCTTCCATCACCTTCAACACTTCTGCCTGAAGGAGGAGCCACTGGCTCCAAAAGCTTGCTAATTACAACCGTCTTTCGTGTGTGTGTTCTGCCACTGATTGGTGAGTAGATTTTTTATCTATCCAATTAAATAATGGTCCATAGAGGTATACAAACTTTTCAATCCTGTTGGCAGGAATCCTTGTATGATTTTGTTATACCTTGGGCCACTTAGAAAGCGATTTTGCAGTCGTATCTGCTTAACCTAATCCCAATACTTAGGAAACAAAATTCAAATGTGGCAAAGACTTTGAATTTATCTGGATTTTTCATTTACCCAAATCTGAGCCTCGCCTCCCAAATTCCTGTTTATGAACTTGAGCACCTGTATTGTTTCTTCTCACAAAAGCTGTCTGCAAGAAAACTTACAGCGCTGTGTTTATTTTCATTCAGAATTCTAGAACTAAGAGCCTCTTCCATTGAAAAATTAAACATTGCTCTAGCTTGCCCTACAACATTATTTAAACAGCTTTTACTCTCCAAAGTCTACCTTTCTAAAGAACTTCGTTGGCTTTGTGAATAGCTGCTTCCCATAGAGCTCCTGCATGAAACATTTTTATTTGTTTTATGTCATTTGGCTCGATCTTAAGATTTTATCTAATGCATTGTAACAGGAGAGGGAAGATATGACACAGCTGCTACTTTGAAAGCCAGATGAATGTATCAAACTACATAGCACTTATATCCATGCAGTTTTTCATTGGCACCCAATCTTCCATTAGCAACTTCCCTTTCTTTTTGGAGATCTATTGTGCTCCATTTTACCTCTGTAGTTCCTGCAAAAATAGCTGTGGCACTGCAAGCAGGATATTTAATGTAGGCTGTGTGTTACTGATGGCTCTGATATTGCTGTATATTTTGATGTGTATGGTAAGTACGTGTACTTGCATTGTCAGCAGCATTTTTGTTATTTAATGAGGAGAGCTGATAATTGCATAAATAATTTGCAATATTTATTTTATAGCTGCTGTTGATTGACAAGAAATTTAATGAGGTAAATCCGTTGCTCAATCAAGCTGGTCATCTGGTGGATCAGTGGCAAGGGAGTCAACATCAAAAGGAGTACTTAAAAGTCTTCTTTTTAGTGTTGCAGGTATTACTTAATTCATATTAGCAATAACTAATGCTTGTAAGAACTATTACTGATTGCATTATGCTTTCAGGTTTGTCATTACTTGATGGCTGGGCAAGTGAAAAGCGTTAAACCATGCTTAAAGCAATTGCAGCAGAGCATTCAGACAATCATGCAACCTAGTTGGCCCTCTGATGAAGGTACTTGTCCTTGTTTTACATGCTTTCATATGTGCATGTCTTTATTTTGTGGATCTGCCTGTGAAATTTTTTCCTTTTTTTTTTTACCTTAGTTCCTACTAAAAGAAATATGGCTACAATTGAGGATGAGGATCTTGCATGTGGTTATAATGGAAAATTTATGTACAATGTCTAAATCATTAACTAGAATATCTCATCAGTCCATATTTTTTTTAGGGTTGCTGTGATTTCTTGAAATCACACCAACAAGGCCAAAGAATATTTTTTCCCACTCATCCAGCAAAACTGAGTTTTTACTCCATCTGTAATTCTCACGTTGCAGTTGGTACATTAAGCATAGAAGGGAGTTGGGAAGACTGAAGAGAGAATGAGAAATATAACTGGTATTGGTAATATAATAATAGAAAAACTGAAGTCACAATGTGCAGCAAGAGAGAAATTGTAGCTGTAGAGCCAGTGGTACCAAAAGTAGTTTGTTTTCCATACCAAAAAGAAAATCTTCCACATATGCTTGGATGAGCTGTTAAAGAAACACTTTGTTACTTGTTCCGTATGGAGCGTAGCCTCTTGTGTTGTTGAAACATGGATACATCAAATATACAAAGACTAGTGCATAGAAACTTATCAAGAAGTGATTGTGGAATCAGATAGAGTGACTAAGAAGTACAAAATAGTGATTGAGTTGAAATTAACCAGTTTTAATGAGGGACGTAAGTAATACTAACAAGGAGACCTTCTGGAGTGGTCTTCTCCCATTGTCTTTATACTTATACGATTTGAAGGTCAGTACCTGCCAGACTTCAATTTCTGAAAGCAGTGTAAGACACAATTCTTGGTTTGTGTGTGTGTGTGTGTGTGTGTGTGTGTGTGTGTGTGTGTGTGTTTGGAGGGGGGATGGGAGGATGAGATAATATGGGCTTTGAAGATTAGAAGGTTTCTGACTGCAGTTGAGTATGTTTAACCCACCTTCGATGCCTACTTTCATCCCACGTATTTCACATTTTGAGGCTGATGATCTTAAGCGACAAGTGGAGGCAGCTGATATCGTAAATGTAACAAAAAAAAAAAAAGCAAATAATGAGCTTTATAAGATGCCAGCCTCTGATATTTGACCGAGCAAGGTTGGGCAATGGTTAGCACACTGGACTAACATTTGGGAGGATGACAGTTCAATCCCGCATCCAGCCATCCTGATTTAGGTTTTCCGTGATTTCCCTAAATCGCTTCAGGCAAATACTGAGGCACAGCTGACTTCCTTCGCCATCCTTCCCTAATTCAATGAGACCAATGACCTCGTTGTTTGGTCTCTTCCACCAAATCAATCCAATCTGATACTTAATATATCAATACTTCAGAATTCTTCACAACAAACTTCATCCAGCTTATGGTGCTGTCATAATACCAAATCCATTCAAACACTCTAAATGTCAATAATTGTTCTCACTACTCCTTAATGTAAGGATCAAGCAACAAGCAAAAACTAGGTATTGGCTGCTGACAAAAAGAGATTGTTGTATTCACATCCAGAAGACTGTGATGATAACTCCTGTGGCAAATAGGTTGCCCAGTAAAGGGAGTGCTCTGTCTGTTTAGTTGGTAGCTTTAAGTGAAGCAAACCGTATATGTCCTGCTAAACTAGTCCATCCCCAATCGGAGGAAAATATTCAGTGAAAAATGATAGTATAACATTGAAAAGTGCCCGAAGCTGAGAGACCATGTCATGTTATTTTTCCCTTATGGTTCAAAGCTTGACAGTGTGGTGGAACTTTTGGAAGTTTGCCACAGTGAACAAAGAGGTTCATCTATATTTCTGCAGGTAAGAGATATGGAATAAGGAAAAACTATCACCGTTAAGATGGCTTGCGTACTGCAGTGGAACATGAATAGGGTAAGGAAATGTAGGCACTGAGACATTTTGCACAAGGAAGATGCTTGCAGTTTTATACCTAGGAAATAGATTTTAAACAGGGAGATGTCCTTTCACTGGAAGGTTGATGTCATTGGGAACAGGATCAAAGGTGGAGTTGTTCTATTTCATTTGTGAACACACCACTCCTGTCTAGTCCACTTATGGACCTTTCAGCGATTGCTGTTACAACTTGTGCATTATGTACTGTAACAATCAGCTCACACTGCTTGGCGCCACTAGAGGCTTTAGAGTATATGGCGATTACTGAATTCGCATAACTGCCCTACTCAAGTCTCTCACTGGCAGACTTTAGAAAACAAATTGTGCTCTGGGCTTACCATGTACTTGCCCCAGAAATCGAGCTGATGAGTACCTCATGGTGTCTTGGAAGCTGTGTGTTGAACAATGACTCCTTCACACAATTCATTACTACTTCAGTGTCATTCTTCGCCATAGATTTGTATCTGCATCTGTTTTCACAAGCTATCATATATGTTGCTGCTAAGGGCACAAGACTAATGAACAATACTCAGGAATTTTTCAAAAGAATCTTTTCTAAATAGTTACCTGTGTGCATGAGGTTTAATTTTTAGGATTCCTGTGATAAATCTTCCTGCATTCCCTACAACTTGAATAATGTGATACTTTCACACTCATTATTGATACATATAGGTGCCTGTCATCCTGCTTCCCCTTCCTTGCATGTTGTGGCCACTGGAAATTTACTGAATATCATCTTTTCAGTAACCATTTTGACTATGGATTTATTTACCAAAAAGAACAGCTTAGAAAGGAAGGTGCTGAGGCAGGTGATTGATAGTGTGAAATAGGCGACTTACTGCAGTTTTCTGTTAAGGCAGCATTCATGATTGTGTATATATAACATAACAGTTGTGATCCATTGGCTGATGTTCCACTCGCCAGATCACTTTAGGAGATAGCTGGTTTCTTGATGGATTGAGAGACCCTGCAAATTGGCGATCCAGGCCACTTAAACTGCAACTTTGGCACCACCACATGGGTTTTTGCATAGTCAAATGACAAAGTTTGTCAAAGGGGAGTTATTCCAACTCAATGAAGGACGTCAAATTTTGTACAACTTCATACCACCCTGCATTGCTGGACAATAACAAGCTGGCACTGCCGACTGATTGATGATATGCCTTATCTGGCAGTGCACCAAGAAATGACCCAAGTAATTTACTCACCTTACCGAAGACTCAATTAAACCAGCAAATGGTGTCAGGGATGGGGAAGAAAACAGCACAGCAAGTGTTGGGGCTGTCACGTGCTAGGCAAGGCCGTAAAGCAATTCCGCATTCTGGTTTTGCAGTACCTGTATCTGCTTATGCTGGTGCTGCAGCTTCTGTAGGCACAACTTTACTTGTCAGCATTTCAGAAATGCTGGGTCCTTGGAAGCCCAAAATTAACATTATGAAATTAACACTATAAGAATTCACTTTGTGAGTCAGTGTAGAGACGTGCATGGGATTAAACACAAGACACGTCCGGTGCAGGCGGCTGATAACAGGACACACGGAAGTGGCACACAGCATGAAGCACAAGGTGAGGTCCATGGTGGTTGAACTTGGCATTAGAACTGCCTGACCTGCTTTCTGCCACCTGCAGGTGCAGACTTTGACTGCCCTTACCATGATGTCGTGTGCACCTTCCATGGCAGTTGTCAGCACTATTCCACCACGATAAGTGAGCCAGCTCGTCTGCCTTTATTGATATATCTACTGTTGGGGATGCTAAACGTACAAACTTTCTCTATTAAGTTCTGCCATTAGTTGATGAATTTTATTCTCACCAGAGGCATACAGTACAGTGTCATCAACAAAATGATCCTTGCCTGATTCCTCTTTCAGTTCAGAATTCCATTTTATTTAAAGGCTACTGGTGAAGGTTTTGTGTAGTTTAGTGAAAGCTTTCACAAAATCTATTAATCCCTAGCAAATCATGCTTATTGTTCTGTTGTATTATTTCCTTCATGGTTTGCAAATAGTGCATTGTGCTGCATCATTTCTGAAACCAGCTTTTTTTGTTTATAACACCCCCCCCAACACCCCATTGTGCGTGCGTGTGTGCATGAACAAGTACAACATTGTTCTAGTTTCTAAAAAAATTGTAGATATTCTGTAATAGCACCAGTCAACAAAAAATATTTTTTTTTAGTTGCAAGAGCAATATGTACTTTTTCTGAAAGGTAATTCATCTGTGAATCCACATCTAACTTCAGAATTGCTGTACAGGTTCTCATGTAATAATAGTGTTTGTAGATATCTACAGCAGTGTGTGTATTATTTGTATCTGGCAAAATGACACTAACAATCTGTCAGTACACAAAGCAGTCAAAGAAATGTGTAACATAAAGGGTAAAGACTCTCTCCCAATTTCCTGTCGATGCTTTGCCTCATATGGATCAGCAGTTGCTGGACAACACCACAGCACTCCATATGACTTGGTAAGAATTTACTTGAACCGTTTATGTTCATCACTAATGATGCGGGTGAAAAAGTCCTAGTGATCATTCAGTAAATGCAGTTTGAGTCACATTTTCATACCATTAAATACCATAAGGTAGTATGATGTGATCTCAGTTGTTTTTATACAGTATTGTGATAGTTTCTGCCCTATGGTTGTCTAAAAAAGTTCTTGCAGACTCTTATGAAAGACAGACATGCCAAGCTTTCAGCATCACTGAATAATACAGGGAAATGTTCCTTATGCACTAATTCCGTAATTTGCAGTCCTGCGAATATTCCTTTCTGTATTTTTGCTTCACTGATTCTTAAAATCTTCTCTCCCAGGCACAGGAATTCTAGTGAATTTTTGTCCATGGGTTTCACAAAATTTTTGACAAGATGTAATTTAAAGTGTAACGGAGGAAGACATACATTTTTGAATTAAACAAGAGGAGTCTTTACGACATTTTTCTGTCCAGGCATTGCAAACAAGGTCATTGATGACTCCTAGAGACAAAAAGTTTTGCTCATTTGATTAACACTGTCCTTAAAATTTTGGGTCACCATGCATGTTCCTTCATTGTCTGTGTTCATCATGGTATTCATCTTTATGTAGTGTCACGTTTTCATGAGGCTCTGGCGTGGGTAATTCTTCTCTGTGATATAAAGGCCATACAGCGTGTGGAAAATTAGGATATTGCACAGCTGCTCATGTTTTCGTGGTGATTGTTTTTTTTTTTTTTTTTTTTGTCAGATGCAAATAAAAAAGTCCATTTTGTGGTCTGTTGGTTTCTTTCAAATCATGGGAACAGCAAAAGGCATGTGGCATGATTGTTTTAACCAACTAGTCAGGAGCGTAGCATGTGAGAAACAGCTTCTCCTGGTTGCCAGCCGTACAACCAAAATACAATTTTGTAGTAGTTCCTTAGAAGAGATTTAAGTTTCTCTTTTTGTAATTTCAGAGCTACGTCTCTACAGACATAACAAAAAGAAATTATGTATTTGCACAGCTATGAGGCATTTCTTCTTGCGAATCAGTACAAAACACAGACCACTAAACTGCCATCCATGACTGATCTTTGAGTCCTTGGTGATTTGGGTTTTTTTGGTGATGGTACAAGGTTTATTTCTCTGCCTAATATTTCTTCTTTAAGTGCTAGATACATCATCAGATGTTACAAAGGTGCAGAAAGCAAAATTAAAGTTAAAAAAGCTCAGCAAGCTGTTCTGATTATATGTATTCACACAAAAGTTGATTCATGATGCCATCAGATTGCATCTTACGGTTGCTTAGTCATGCCAACATATGTTATGGAGCTTGTAGTGGGGAATAATTGGTGTTATTTCCTATATTGGGAATAGTTGGTGGTGTTTGCTATATTTAGCACTGTGGGTCACAACTTGTCCGATTTCAGTCCTCCTCATTTTATATTAAAGTTGTTTTTGTGCCTTTGAGTTTCTATGGCTTATCTGTACATCCTAATATAGTAATGATAAAACCATAGTATTGGAGAAACAAATTTGGTGGTACCCTGGTCCCAGTGTCTGATCTGCCTCTGTGGTTTTATCTGCTTCTTGGATGACAATTGCTCTTATGCTCCTTAAGTCAGGTGTTGATGCTTTTTTTGTAGGTCCTGTGTACACTTCACTGCATGTGCAAGGGATTTTATGTAGCCCTACTGCGGCAAGCACTGGGCATAGGTCCTTTGCAGATGCTGGTAAATCCTCTTCACACTGTTTAAACCATGAATAAGATTCAATGTTAGGTTGAACAGAGACTATTGAAATTCAAAAGCACAAAAACAACTAAACAGAAAGGGAGGATTGAAATTAAACAGCTTGTGGGTGTGATAAATAAAGCAAACAGCACGAATGCAAAATGTGAACACACAGAGACTGGACATTAGGTGGAACAAAATTCCTTATTGCGGCAACTGTACTTAATGAACAGGTTTAACGGGGAACACAGCAATTATTACTGTCTGTTGAGTATTGATCGGAATATAAACTCTGAGGTAAATCATTGTTGAATGTTCAAATACTCAAGTGGAAGACAGTAAGCAATTACAACTTTAACCCAGAGACAGAATCAAGAGTGGAACATAAAACATCAAACATATAAAACAAAAAAAATTCACGGCAAGCAATAAACAATACAAAGAGACATAAAAACTTATTAGAAAACACGGTGCCCCTGGTGTGGAAACTGCTTGTCAGTTATGATTCACGTCACCAAGCGTACGCAACACTACACCACTGAACACACAAGCATCATTGGTTGATGCGAACTTGACAGCCAACCTTGAAGGTAAAGAGCGACTGCGTAGTGGATGCTATTTCATCCCCATGGCAGAAACAGTGTGTCATTACAGAATCTGGTACGAAAATGCACGTGTGAAGGCATTCAAGTTGATCTTGCGGTCCTGACTGTAGGGAGCTGCCCTCGACAGGTTCTCCGGAAAGACACAGTGGTTCACCATAGACCAGTACCACATCTGAGGAGTCCCAAGTTCTGCTTATATGTTGTTCGTAGGCCAGGAGCACTATCGGAAGGGTAAGACTCCAGGATGTTCCGTGGCTCATTAGTGCTACCTTCAGGGTATAATGCCATCTTTCAATCATTCCATTACTGGCAGAGCGGTAGCTGTCTCCGAAAAGCTGAATGGGCTTGCTCTTCCCTACGAACACAATTCAGTTTAGCCTCTTTGCCAGGAATGTCGACCAGTTGCAACTTTAATGCCAAAGTGGTATTGTCGTTGAAGGTCTTGAGCTCTCTAATATTCTGCTGCGCCTTAGACAGTTCCAAAAATCATATTGATCATGACACACTGCTGGCATGAGACAGACAGATGGCCACCACATTGTCAGTGCTGGAAATGTACTTCATGTCAATGCTGAATTGGCTTGTAAATTCCTGATGGTTGTAATGGTGGGGAGAGCTGTTGATGATGATCTGTTTGAAAGCATAGATTAGTGACTTGTGACCCATGTAGATCATGAATGTCCTTGCTGCTATTTGCAGCTGGAAGTATTTAACTGCCTTGTGCATGACCACGAGCTCGCGGTCATATTGGTCCACTTCTGTACTGACGGTGACAATTTGCATGAGAAGTACACAAGAAATTGCCACAAATCAACCAACCGTTGTTGCAGTACTGCGCTGACAGCAGTTTGACTCACATCCACCACTAATGATAAAGATGTGTCAAGTGTAGGGTGCATGAGAAAAGCCGTGTTTGCCATACTCTATCTTGCAATCTCGAAATTGAAGCACACTGCCCTGGAGTCTCGCTTTGAACTTTTTGGCCAGTAATTTCTGCATTCAGTGGTTCTTGCAGTTCTGCTGCATATGGTAAGTGTCAGTGGTAAAAGTTCAGCATTCCTAAAACTCGGTATAACTCCGAGATTGTGGTCTGGCGTGGTATCTGTAGAAGTGCTTCAACCTTCTCAGTTAACAGTAGGGAGTCTGCAACTGATATTCAGTGGCTAGGAATGCTACCTCAGGTTGCCCAAATACACATTTGCTGTATTTAACACTACACTCCAGATGTTTAAAAAGCTCTTGAAGCTGCTGATGGTGTTGCTCCCTGGTGGCCGAAAACACAAGTATTGTCTAAGCAGGCAAAGCAAAACAGCAGTCCCCACAGAACAGAATTGATAAACCTTTGCCAGTTAGGGCAGCATTTCATAACCCAAACGTTGTGAATATACTTTCGAAAAGCCCACATAGTGTTAATTATCACTGTTGTGGCAGTGTCTCCCACTGTCGCAGGTATTTGCATACATTCTTTGGCACAATTCAGAATGCTGAATACTGTTGCACTGTGCAGCCTGTAATTGTAGTCTTGCAACAAAGGCACAGGTAGTGGTCAGGCACAGTTCTGGAGTGGAGTGCACAATAATCACTGCATGGGCGCCAGGCTCCTGTCCTTTTTTCTATGGGATGAGGAGCAGTGTATATGATCGTGGGCTACGTGATGGCTGGATTATTCCTTTTCAAAGAATTATCTCAAATCCCGCTTTAGCAATGGAGAAACATAAAACTTTGTTATTCTGGCAGCCACAGCTGTTAAACTTCATAATTAATGGAAGTAAAATGAACAGCAAGTCGGCTGTAATTGGTGATTTCTTTATTGTCAGAACTGGTTTTGCCACATTGAAACAGCATTCTCAGACGAAATGAATGTCACATTAATGTACCAGTGTTTGTAGTCAAAGTCAAACTACTGAATAGGGTAAGTCGTCAAAATAAATAAAACAGGACATCGGGGCGAATAGAGCGGTGGCGGCAACGTACCTGTGGTAGTTGCTAGGATGCAACTTGGAATGCAGTCAAGTGTACATTGTTTGCTGCAATGCCCTGTTCTCTTTCATTTGGCTACTTCCTCTCTTTGGGGATTTGATTTTTGACTACAAACATTGGGGGCATCTTCGTTCACTAATGTGACACTGTTTAAACATGAGGATGCTGTTTTAATGCAGCAAAACTGGTTGTGAAGATAAAGAAATCACCAATTACAGCGGTCTTGTAGTTTCTGATGTGCCATATTGTGCGACACATGCATAGGTGCACATAGAGGTTTGCTCAGCCAGAAATCATGTTAACAGAGAGGCATACTCCTCGTCGCCTGTATCAGTTTAGTACTGTGCAATGATGTATCGTGGTGAAAGCCTGCTGCTGTCAGGTCAGTAATGCCATAGACCGGCCAAACATTGGCTACATCTGGTGAGAGATGGTAATGTGCCGAGATGTCATTTCGCATAATCGGTTCTGTAATGTTGGTGACAGTGAAGTCCCAAGTAAATGGGAGGCACAGTCCCAAATTCAGCTCAGTCTGCTGTGTTCCGTATATGGCAGATGGGCAAATTATTAACAGGGGGTAAACAGAATGCCATTGGCAATTACAGCTGTGCACTGAAGTTCTCAGTAGGATGCTTAAATCCAAGATAATGTCTATCAAATACCTTTGGTCAGACCTTCTATCACCAATGAGCATATGCCATGACATTGTGAGGCAGTGGTTGCTCCTACTAGTGACTGCCGCATTTGGGTACAAACATGGTGCTGTGCATTTTTTCTTGTGTTCGCCGAACCTATGGTGGTGCCAGCCATAGTGTGTTCCATGGTCGACAATGTAGCATTGGTCGAGGATCAGCTTCTATAATGTCCTCTACTGTTCCATGCACCGCCTTGTGACAGCAGTGTGCCGGTCTGCATTGGATAACGCCTCCACTTTTGCTGCAGCCTACTCCAATTCTGTGCACACAACTATTGCTACCGCTGTCATACTACTCCCCAGCCTTGTCACTGCACTAACCTGGCCAGGTGCAATGGCCTCTGGAACTAGATCGGCAATCTTCAACATCACATCCAGCGACACTTCCATTTGTGATGCCATGACCGCTTTGACATGCAGTGGTAGTCTGCTGCACCAAAGTTTGAATAGTAGAGTGTTGGGAACAGTAACTGTATCCACCTTGATCCACAAATGATGCAGATATTCTGACGGCTTACAATCACCTATGTCTTCTTATGTCAACACCTGCCGGATTCACCCCTCGTGCGATGCTGTGGCTTTCTCAATTAATTCTGATTTAAACCTTTCGTATGAATTCTCGTGAGATGGCACAGTAATCACATCTTGTAATTCTGTGTCATAGCGCTGCTAAAGTAGACTCATAACGAGTGCAAATTTGTCGAGTCGGATGTAATTCCTTCATAGCAAAAGCTGACTTCTTCTTCAGTAAACCAAAGAATTGGGTTGTTTGGCCAGAACGGAGGCAAACGGATTGCTAGCCTGGACACTGCTGGTCCATCAGTTGTGTTGCGTAAGAGTTAAATCTAGTGGTGGTCGTTCAAACAGCTTTAGGTCAAATCACACCGCAGTCATCACTTGTTGGATACATTTCAATTTGGGCTGTCCGATTTTTGTAAAATGTGTGCACCCTCCAGGAGACTGACCACTCTTTGGTGAGTATATGCTTGGCTACCATGGGGCCCCTGTCATTGCAGCAATGTTTCCTCTTTCTGTGCTGCAAACCTACACTTAGACTATCTCTTACCTCCTTTTGGTGTAGACCCTGCTTGGACTTGGCCACAATTTTGGTCTTGATTTCTAGTTTCACTCCCAGCACTGTTTCCACCTTCCATTAATGATTATATGGTCCCCATTATTGGGTTTGACCTGCTGTCTTTTCCAAATTTTACAGAAGTACATGTCGTGCAGGGAAGATCACCCACTATGGTGTATGCTCCACCTCTGTGTCCTTCCACCCTGGCACCATTCCTTCATGTTGTCACAGTACACCCAAAACCCGGCACGGTTGCCATCCTGTTGTGGGGGAGGCGGGGTCATCAAGAACGTGCGTGATGGTAACAGCCTGACCACATAGGGCTCACACTGTTACACTGCTGGTGCCTGCAGTGCACATTCCCCATGTATGCCGTGGACTATGTGCCCATTATAACTGGGGCATGGGGACTCCTGGCGACGAATTACTAGCCAGGTATCTGTTGCTGTGGCTGGATGGTGCCCGTGGGGAGACCCCCTTCCCCTTTCGGAATGGGTGGCACTATGGCAGATAGTTCACAAATGAAGCAAGTTAAACTTTCTCCTGCTGGTGGTCACATGGCAGCAGAAGTCTCTTCAAATGGAAATTCCTTGTACGATGCAACAAAGTACGATCCCAATACATTAACTTCCCTTGTCTCGCCGTGGGAGGAATTCAGTACAGGACGACAAGGAGCAAAATCCTTCCCCCCAATGCCTAGTGTGTACCAGGACCGATGGCGACACCTTTTTGGCTGCAAAGCCTGTATTTTGTTGTGGAAAACATTGAAGATAAAAAATGGGGAAGTCACAGCCATTTCCAAGGTGAATAGCGGTTCCCTTCTTGGTAAATCACCACCTCCTGCCCAGTCATATGTGCTGCTCTATGGTCCAGGGCATCATCTTTCACAATGATCTTCTTCTGCAAGCTGACAAAGAGCTGTGGGCCAATTTAGAGCAATGGGTTTGCTTTTCATCCATCTCGTCCAAAGGGGCCAAGGGGGAACAGAGTTGGTACCGAGGCCTGGGGGGCTTAATCTTGGCTTTCGAGGGTGACATGTTGCCTGAGAAGGTAAGGGTAATAGTTTACTGGTGTGACATGAAACCCTATGCTCCTACTCCTATGAGATGCTTCAGGTGTACGATGATCAGACATACATCTTCCCTTTGCACCGATACCTCTGTCTGCAGGGATTGTGGACATCCTCTGCACACACTTGTTCTTTGTGCCCCTCCCCCATCTGTCTATACTGCAGCAAGCTCCATTCTCTCTGCTCACCAGATTGCTGTGTTTTTAAACATGAGAAGAAAATTCAGGAGCACACCGGTCCCCATCCCCACCTGGATGCACCTCATCCTCCTGTGGCTTCTCTAAATAGCAAGAGGTCCCTTGGGACTCTTCTTTCCACATTTCCTGCTGGTTCCCACGCAGACACCAGCTGATGGCTGAGGGAACAGCAGACTGCAGGCCGTCAGTCACAACTTCACAACTTCCGTATTTCGAATTACTATTACACTCGACCACATATCCATTTGACACAGTTAAATCATTCACAATCTCATTGTGAATTAAAAGTTCGATACTCCACCTCGTTAACTATGCGAAAAGTTAGAGTTCACACCAGGCGCGTGGCTGCTCACTGCTCAGAGATTGTGTCCCGCGATACCACACAACGCGAAATTTTCTAAGTCGTTTCACATCCTAGCTGCCTAAAACCGACTGTCTGCTTTCACGTCTCAATCTGGACTGTCCCTTTTGGTGTCTCCAGCCGAACTGTCGTCTTTGGTGTCTAGACCAGAACTGCCCTCTGCCCATCTCGGACTGCGTTTCCCATGCGCCGAACATCGTAACTCAACTGACTAGTGCAGTTCCCTTTCCTGAAACTGTCCATCTGATTGGCTAAGACTTATTCTGCATTACTTTACATTTTAACTTATTCAAATAATCAAAGCTTGATCATTTTCATGTTCTAAATAAAGTAATAATGTCCATTACACAATAAACATTAAATTGTTTTTCATAAAACCATTACAATTTCCTTCTTAACTATGAATGTCACGGCCAGTAACCTTGCACCAGTGTTCTTTCTGATAAATAAATAAAGAACAAAAGTAACTATTATGCTCTAAACTTTACAACAAATATTCTATTGATGTGCTTCTATATGAAATGTCGGTCATTAAGATTGGCCAAAGCGTTCAGATTTTGGCATTCACGTCTTTGTTACAAAACTTGTTAATTTCACTTTAACAGTAAATCCTTAACTATTATAGATATGATCAATATTCAAGTTTTATTGGGATCACCATGAAAATTTATAAAGGATGGTAGATTAAACTAACTGTGACTTAATTCCCAGCACTACTACAGAATTAAATAGTTTTCATAAATGTTTCCCTTTATGGCCGACCTTAGGTCCGCCATATTTAACACTACTATGTCTTCTTGGCCACAAAAGTCTTCTACTGGGTTTCCCTATGACGAGGTTCTCATCTGTCTCACTCGCACACTACAGCACTTAGGCCTCAGTAGACAATAGACGCCTGTGAGTTTCCCCATCTCGTGGTGAATCTGCGGCCTTTCTGGCATCCGGTCCTGGACAACAGGGTTCGTTTCACAATTCCTGAAGGCTGACTCTTTCAGCCATACATTTAAATGAGAGCGAAATGCTCGTTAACTCACACACCTCCACTTCATAACATGTTGGCGTGCCATATATGCTCTGAAGTAGTACCCAAATTTGTAAAACACAGATTCATAATACAATAACATAAATATCCTAAGAGCCAGATCAATAGTGTAATTATTTGTAGCGGTATTGATGCAGCATGCTTTAAATTTAAAGAAACTTTTATCTAACATAAATTATGAATTGCGGCATATTAATTAAATGCCAAATAAAACTATACATTTATCAAAATCGACTGTGTATTGAAATCCCGCAGAAATATCAGCGCCACTGTGCTCATTTTCACACAACCTTTTTGTCACAACGAAGTCTCCAGCGGTGCTCCACAGATTCGGATCTGAAATTCTGTATGGCTCTGCATTCCATCGCCATCATTTTGCAGGAACAAATCTGTTGAAATTCGAATCGGGTGTAAATACCAGAAAACAAACACTTTCCGAAACCACCCAGGATCTGCAATGAATGCTTCCCCCAGTGGAATCAATACAAACAGATCTAAACTACACAGTAAACAATTGATTTACAGCATTTGCAATATGCTCATAAATTCTTCAATTATTCTGACATGTTATTCAAATCCCTCTAGAGATGTGCATCTCGTGACAATTTCCAATCGACTTCATCGGCAAATAAATATTTTCTTTTAATTTAAGTAACTCCCATTACACCCAAAACTACCAACAAATACGAACAAACCTCACCCCTCATTTAATTCCTTGCAGTGAAGCTGTGTACACAAATCGATATTCCATACAACAATAAATTATTCCCCCAAAATATTCTCAGATATATAGATAAAGATACATCTGTCTTCCTAGGTAAGCATTATTAATTTTCATTTTTCAAATTTCTCCGACCTCGATGCACCTAAATTGGCATGACCATAGCTTATAATTTGGAAATTATAACTAATATAAAATCATACGAAAACTTAAGTCTAACACATACATACACATAAATAAATCCATTATATATGCCCAAAAACTTACTTTGTATGCATACTGTGCACTGATTTTTTACTTGGTACCTTTCACCAAATAATTGAGTTCTCCGACCTCTTTGCACCCAAATGTGCGTCTAAACAATCTCTTATAATTGCACAGACCTTGTGCCCAAGAAAAATCCTTTTTTGACAAAACAACAAACAAGTTTGTATTCCTTTTTCCTGCTTCATTTACTGCATTTTTATGTTTTCTCCTTTCATCAATTTAATTCAGTATCTCTTCTGTTACCCAAGGATTTCTACTAATCCTCGTCTTTTTACCTGCTTGTTTCTCTGCTGCCTTCAGTATTTCATCTCTCATAGCTTTTCATTCTTCTTCTACTGTATGTCTTTCCCCTGTTCTTGTCAACAGTTCCATAATGCTGTCTCTGAAACTCTCTACAACCTCTGGTTCGTTCATTTCATCCAGGTCCCATATCCTTAAATTCCCACCTTTTTGCAGTTTCTTAAGTTTTACTCTACAGTTCATAACCAATAAATTGTGGTCATAGTCCACATCTGTCCTTGGAAATGTCTTACAATTTAAAACATGGTTCCTAAATCTTTGTCTTACCTTTATACAGTCCATCTGAAACCTTCCAGTGTCTCCAGACCTCTTTCACGTGTACATCCTTCTTTCATGATTCTTAAACCAAGTGTTAGCTGTGATTAAGTTATGCTCTGCGCAAAATTCTACCAGGTGGCTTCCTCTTTCATTACTTACCATCAGTCCATATACACCCACTACTTTTCTTCTCTTCCTTTTCCTACAGTTGAATTCCAGTCCCCCGTGACTATTTAATTTTTGTCTCCCTTAACTATATGAATAATTTTTTATCGCATCATACATTTCTTCAATTTCTTCATCATCTGCAGAGCTAGTGGGCATAAAAACTTGTACTACTGTGGTAGGCGTGGGTTTTGTGTCTATTTTGGCTACAAGAATGCATTCACTATGCTGTTTGTAGTAGCTTATCCATGTTCCTTCTTGTTCCTCCTACCACCGAACTTCACTAAATCCTACTATATTTGATTTTAACCTCTCCATTTACCTTTTTAAATTTTCTAACCTACCTACCCGAATAAGGAATCTGACATTCCACGCTCCAATCTGTAGAACACCAGTTTTGTTTCTCCTGATAATGACATCCTCCTGAGTAGTCCCCGCCTGGAGGTCCAAATGGTGAAGTATTTCACCTCCAGAATATTTTACCCGAGAGGATGCCATCATCATTTAACCATACGTTAAAGCTGCATGCCCTTGGGAATAAATTGCAACTGTAGTTTTCATTTGCTTTCAGTCATTTGCTATACCAGCACAACAAGGCTGTTTTGGTTGATATTACAAGGCCAGATCAGTCAATCATCCAGACTGTCACGCCTGCAGCTACTGAAAAGCTGCTGCCCCTCTTCAGGAAACACACGCTTGTCTGGTCTCTCAACAGATACCCCTCCATTGTGGTTGGACCTATGCTACGGCTATCTGTATTGCTGAGGCACGCAAGCCTCCCCACCAACTGCAAGGTCCATGGTTCATTGGGGGGAGATTTATTGCATTAAATTTTGAAAATAATTAAATTTTAACCCTCAAGTGGACACGCTTCCAATCATTACGCGAGCAGGCGCATGGCGCACTCTGTGTGCTGTGGCACTCTTTTCTGTTTCTTACGATCTCATTTGTATTTTTATAGCCATTTAGATGGATTTATGAATGACAAAAAACAGAACACATATATTTGGGGTTAGTAGAAAATTGTATTCCATGTCTTACATGTAAAACACTAAATATTACATAGAGACAGTGCAGTGTTATTTCTTTATCGTAATAATCAGCTATAAAACTTTACATTATTATGAAAGTGAACAATGCACACACATTTCTTTCTAATGTCTTATTCTGAGTCAACATGTTTATAATTTTCACATGTGTATCTGATAGTCACATGCCGTTTGCAGATGAAATTGTGGCAAAAATCACATTTAAATGTAGTATTTATGTTTTTAGCACGTCCGCAGTTAACACATTATCCATGCTTCTTTGAAGAAGACTCTCCAACTTTTGCTACTTCTGCTTCTTTGTAATTTCGTAGGAAGGCTGAAATGTCAGGTGGTAGAGATGGAATCTTAGCTCTATGTAGCACATGTGGTTTCATTAGGGTATATGACAAATGTTTCAGGAATATTCTTCTTCGGATTTTAGGATGCTTTGAGTTTGCATGGTAGACTATTTGGGCATTGACACCTGCAATGTCCATCAGCACAAAAAATATTGCCAAAGGCCATCTTCTTGTAATTCTTGCTACAGAATAGGAGGCACACATTTGATAAACAGTGTCAACTCCTCCTTTTGTGGCATTATAGTCCATAATGATTTCAGGCTTGTTCATTTCTTTACTGATAGCTCCAGTATCATGCACCGTAGATAGGAGAATCACGGCTTTATTCTTTTTAGGTATGTAGGACACCAAAGTAAAATTTCTTTGGTACCCAAATATAGACGAATTTTACACTCCATCTTTCTTTTTCAGGAATTCTGGCAGAATCTCACATTTGTTTTTCCTCATTTGTCCAATGCATGCGAGTTTCCTGGTCAGTAAGGAGAGTGCTAGTGCATGACTGGTATTCCAATTATCCATAGCCACTTTCCTACTGCTTTCTTGAATATGACTGCTGACCACATCTGAAGGAGAATTTGAAACAGCATATGGCCCTTGAGGTTTTTTGCCACAATAGATCTCCAAGTGTAAAAAGTTTTCACATCACAGAGAGCAAACATCTTTATTCCATATTTCGCCGGTTTATTCGGGACATACTGGAAGAAGTTACAGCATCCTCTAAATGCTTGTAACTTTTCATCCACAGTTATGAATTCGCTCACGCTCTAACTGTTTTTGCAGTTTCCAATAAACTCGTCAAGAATTGTTCAAATAGCAGCTAACTTGTCCATTTCTTGTCTTGATTGTCGTGTTCTTTTATCATCAAATCTGAGACACTGTAATAGGAACAGAAAATGCTTGGAGCTCATCACAGCTCTAAGTATCTCCACACCTAATCCATCAGTTGTCCAAAGTTCATTCACATTTGTATGGTTAGTCTCCTTCATTCCTAAGATGTAGATCAATCCAAACAACGTCATTATTTCATCTCTCACCATGTCTTTGGCATCGTTTTCTTTCACATAATTTACACTAGTCTTTTTATGTTGAATAGACATGTTAGTACATTTGACAACCTCATCAATCATGTCAATGCTGATTATTTTAGTGAATGCACTTATATCATCCTTGACATCCCTGGCTATTGCTTTGGGTCCGGGAAGTATCTTGACAATATTCTTACTTTTTGTCTTTGTTGTGGCTGTACTGCAAGATTTCTTCCCCTTACACATTTTATCCTTCCCAATATAATACTTGTCATTTGAAACAGATTCGACATCACTTTCTTCGGCTTCAGAGGCACGTTCTTGCTAACTTGTTGAATCGTGGTCACTCTGTGTGATCACTTCAACTCGAAATTTGATACCAGAAAAGATGGATCCTCCTTGAGTAACCACTCAACCTTAGCATCATTAAGGCAACTTTCAGTCCTATAAAAGGAAAAAAATTACAAAATATGTAAAACAAGTAAGTATTATAATGTAAAGGTTTTGTACAGCACATAAAACGGAAATAAAATACTTACTGGTATCGGACATTGCAGGCGCACGTTGCACTTTGTGCGCCAACTACACAGGCAGAAGAAATATGAAATAACTCCACTTGTAAGAATCACAGACAGAAACAATTGTACACAGTAGAAGTCAAGACAGCAGTGAAGGAATACACGAGAGAAGACCACAATGGTACCAACTGATTATATTTCATAAAGATTTTTTAACTAGTGGCCCACTCGAGCGTTAAGACTGGAACATTGTGGAATATGAAAATTTTGACTACAAATAACTTTCAGAATATTAAGTGTTTATTTCTTTAAATAAAATGTATCCCTTTGAACTAGGTACACTATTGTCATCAGTAGAATATAACTCATACCATGAATAATAAAATTTACTGAAATAGTAGGTGAATAAGAAGTAAAAAATTTCATGTAGTACATACTAATGAAATGAGCCACAGTTAATAAAATGTTTCTGGCTGTTATGCCATGGTCAAATGAATTTCACCTTAAAATATAACTGTTTGTCTGCACCTGCGAAAGACATTTTGAAGGAGACTGTAGCTTCTTTGAATGTCCAATTCACACACTGGCTTGCTATTGACTGCAGCAAAATTCTGCTTCCGCATGCTTCTGCACAGTGACGTGATATAACTTGTTTTGGATACGTGAACGCATTTGGCTGCCGGTACTAGAAGAGTACAAGGGCAATTGCAGAAGAGGGGAGATCAACAGATCAGCTGTTGAGGAACATGCTTTGCAGCCAGGAGACCACCACATTCATTTTGACAGAACTCAAGCGGATACCATGAAAGGTTATACAGAGAGGACATAGAGATTGTAAAATACCCAGGAACTTCAGAAGGAAGGAAGACAACGAGATATTAACTTCAACTCTAAGCGCAACAGCCAAGATCAACTTAAATCGAAGAACAATTTAAAAAAAAAAAAAAAAAAAAAAAAATAATCTCACGAGCTGTCTGGCGCGACCTATAAGCACCACAATCAATCTCTATAGCGACCAGCATTTCGATTTTATCAAAAACAACTCTTAAGTACAACGCTAGACGCTCCTCCTTATGAAAAGCCCTATACATCCGCACTGCTCGGCGGTCGCGCAGCAACTGAGACTCGGACCGGGAGCGCAGCTGGACCACTGCAGAGCTCCTTATCAGCGCGTTGCGCAACTGGAAGTGAATTATTCTGCAACACGGGTCTAGTAATACTAGGACCCGTGTTGAGTTGCAGCGGCCAGAAACTAAGTCCGAATTCAAGGTCAAGCGCAATAACTCGACTAAGGCGGGTGATCTTGAGCGGGACTTAGTCGCAGAGCGAGGCTGCCGCGCAACACGCATCCTAGTATTACTAGACGCGTGTTGCAGAATAATTCACTTCCGGTCCACCATTGCTGTTTATCGGCGCGCTACTTCCTGCCGCCCCCAGTTCTTATCAGTACGCGCATGTGCTACTGAGGCAGCTGCCGGCTCATTCGACTCGAGGCAGCCGCACGATACACATCGCCATGCCGTACAGGAGGAGAATGTATAGAAGAAGGAGCAGATTCCCAGTGTACAAGACAGTGGACACGTTTTCAATTACACCAAATGAGACTGGTCAACAGGAGTTACTACAAGGACCTATTACTTTTGTTGGTTGCAAGATTCAATTTTCCTGTACTACAACAGAAGTTGTTAGTGGCAATTCATGATTAACAATTGCTATTTTAAGAGGCACTGATAAACCTCTTCTGGCGCTGAAAATGATGTGTACCAGTCTTCCACCATGCGGTGATAGCAACAGCGGACGACAGCAGTTGACAATGCACTCACATATTCAAAATATATGGCATCATGTCACTGCATGGAAGCAAGCAGAAGGGAATTTTGTTGTACTCAATAGCAAGCCAGGGCCTGAATCAGACATTCAAAGAAGCTGTGGTCCCCCTTGAAAGTGTCCTCCCCAGATGGGGATGAAACATTAGGTTTCAAGGTGGAATCCATTCGGCCATAGCATAATAGCCTGGAACATTTTATTAATTGTGACATTTTCGGTTGTGAAAATTTACATTTTACAATTACTAATGAAAAGAGATGAAAAAAGAAAAAAAATTATTATCCTCTAGCATGGTATAAATACTAGTAGGATAATCTGATGTTGCTCTATTACATGAGGTAACACATTTTATTAACATCACCACCTAAAAGTGAACTGCTTCTAGGATGTAGTATCTATAAATTGTCAAGTATATGAAATACCATTTCAAAAATAATCACTCTGACCTCACTGATATTGTTCCACAGAAGATGATTGGTCATCTGATTCAAAAAAGTGAATCAGTGTTGCCTGATTGTGTGTTATTACCTTTGCCATAGGGTAACATTTGATACCAGTTATCAATGTTACATCAGTTGGCCGTGTACGGAACAGTGTTTTACGAGTGCATAGTTTGCAAGGCTAGCTGGAAAGGTTGCAGCAAACACACAAACATTCATTGTGTTTTTTTCTCACGTTGAGAAATCAGGAGCAGTGATCTGTTTTACTTGTTAAAAACTTTCCCAAGCCAAGATCACGTAAATATTTCTTCATTTACAACAGCTAGTTTCAACACACTTTGCTGTCATCTTCAGGTATGTAATTAGTGCATAGACATGGAATATATCTCGTATCATAAGTTATGTCATAATAATTAATACAAAAGTTTCTTGTTTGGCATTACGAGAAACAGAAATGGAACTGTTGTAACTTATATGTTGGCTAATGTGGATCTTCAATGATTATAACATGTCCAGCTGATGTAAAAGGATATGCTATTGTGCATTTTATTATACTGTGACATAACAATCATCTGTGAGTACTGCATATGTGGACATGGTCATGTACAAAAGGACCTTTTTGATTTTAAATGTTTTATTGATGATAAACCTTTGTGTAATGTGCTACATTTTAGCTACTAGGTTTCAACTCAGATTGGACATGTTTTATGATAAAAAGAATGTGAATATACAATTCCATTTCTGTTTCTTGTATTAATGCCAAACAAAAAGCTTTTATCTCAGATATTACATCATAACTTGTGATATGAGATATATTCCACATCTATGTACTATTTTACAGATCTGAAGATGACAGCAAAGTGTGTCAAAACTGGTTGATGTAAGTAAAGAAATATTTATGTGAGCTTGGCTTTAGAAAGCTTTTTCCCAAGAAACAGTTGTCACTTTTTGCTTCAGAGAAACCTTAAAATCGGGCAGTTAGAGTTTTGTTTCTTCACTTCTCATTTTAAGCTGCTTACTGCGTATTGTAGTTCCCATCTTTTCTGAGTCTTCCAGAGTACTGTTCTTCTTTGTATTTCTTTATTTTTATAGCTAATCTTTAGGGATCCAGTTATTGTAGATATTTGGTATACTTTTTATTATTTTCTACTATTTTTTCATGTATCTGCTCATGTTCAGTTGATTTCCGATATAAAATTTCCAATTCTGTCTGCACTTTTACATCCTTCAATACTTCTTGGAAACTTCATGTCCATACTGTGGGTATGCATTTCTTGCTTCTTGTTAACTGCCCATATTTCACTTCCATATTGTAGTGTCGGTAGAACAACAGTCTTAGCAAATTGTCAAACATACACAATTAAGGTTTTATAATTGTTTTGCGAATGTTACTTGTCTTATTTCCTTTAATTTGTATGTCTTTTGTCATAATAATACATTATAAGATCACAGCCAAGATAACTGAGGTGTTTGACATTTTTATTATTTTTTTTTATAAAATTTTAGTGCAGAGATAAAAAAAAAACAATGGCTTTTACTAATAAATACCCAACTCTGACTGGTTGTTATCGGTCAGAGTTGGGTGTCTGCCTATAAAAGTCATAGTTTTAGCTCTCTGCATTAAAATTTTCAGGTTATGTGTGTACTATAACACATTTTATTCAATTCAGGAACACCTATCAGACAGTTTTTTTCTTTCCTTCCTGGAAATCAGTGAAAGACCATCAGCATAATACTGTTTATCCCAGTGTTTAGTTTAACATGCAAAATGTGGATAGGGAAAAGTTTCTGGTTTTTATGTAGAACTATTTATTAATCTCCTAGTCACAAACCTTGGTACTGAACTCTCAAAACACCCACTTCAACAACAGACTTGTTTTTTTCTGTGAATATTGTTTCTCCATGGACATAAAAAACTGCTGTTCAGTATTTGGCTTCTCCGCTGTGTCACCAGTCTTGACAGCAGGAAAACCCGTAAACCCGGTCTCGACAGCGGGAAAACCCGTAAACCCGGTCTCGACAGCAGGAAAACCCGTAAACCCGGTCTCGACAGCAGGAAAACCCTTAAACCCGGTCTCGACAGCAGGAAAACCCTTAAACCCGGCCTCGACAGCAGGAAAACCCTTAAACCCGGCCTCGACAGCAGGAAAACCCTTAAGGGGACCACACCCTGCCTATCTAATCCATGTTAATTTAGGCAAGTATTTGACCCATTTCTGAAAAAAGTATGTGATGCAGGACCTTAATATTTTTACTGTATGTTACATGAGGCAAATAGAGTCAACTGTACTAAAATCTACTTTATCCATTTTATAGTTTTTAAGAAATACTTTTTTAAATTTATTAACAAAAATATTAAGTTTTTTCTGCAGAAAATATTTTTTGTGAACTTCCTAATGGGAGAATATTAATGAATGTAGTACCAGAGGGGGCTTTTTATGTTATGCAGAGTCTCTGAAAATTTCATTCATTTATCTATGATAGTTTCTGATATAATGGGGCATATGTACTGAAAATTTTAGTTTGCGGGAAATTGACTTTAAAGAAAAAACTTTTGAAATTTGTTACTTATAGTTAATTAAAACTGTCCTGCTGCCTATGATGGCCCTTCTTTGGCCTCTAGCAGGTCTTCCAGCTTCTTTTTCACCTTCGTGGATGTTTGTCTTGCTTTCTTGGCCATATTAGATGCATACCTGTCTGCATCGGCTATCCTCATTTTATCGCAGTGTTTCGGCCCAGTGATCATATTTTCACCAGGATTAATTCCCAGCTTTTTCAGTACCCAACACTTTCCAATATTACCACAAGTGAATGTAATAACAGCATCATGAACTCCTAGTTTCATTGTGTGCATGCCTGCAAGTACAGTTTTAGGAAGGCGGTTCCAAATTATGCTGTTGAAACATTCATTTGAGTTCTGTCTCTTCCCATGCAGACATTTCCTTAGAAGGTCAAGATGAGCCAAGTCTCTGAAAATAGGTTTAATTGCTCTAATAACAGCAGCAGGAAGAGAATACTGGTGAGAATAAGATTCTCCAGTTGCCTGAGCCTTATTGTATTTGCACCACGAATTTTCTCCTGATGGGCACAATCCACCGACATGGCTTATCATCAGTAGAGGACTTATGGAAGAATACGGCCCAAACATTTCTCTTCATTGCCTCCAGATTTTTTTTATTTCTCCTAATTGCCTACCCATAGTATACCTGCAAGTTTTCTATTTCAGTTTTAGTTAACCGACCCTGTCCGGTCAACAATTTTTCATCTTCGAATTTTTTTCCTCTCATATCAACAACTAGTTTTCTCAGCCTTGTTCCCAAACAGTTTTGAACATGGCCTACACATTCTATTTTGATAGTAATGGCGTCTCCATATGGCGTAGAGTTCACCACATTGTTGTACGCCTTACAGTATACCGTAAGCCTCTTGTTTCTATGGAGTGATGAAATATTTGTTGTACTCCATTAACTTCCATACCACCACTTGTTCCTCTAAAATTAGCCACACAGTTGTGTTCCTTATGTTCATTGACTTTACAACATTTGCAATATTTAGACATTATCTCCACGTCTAACACTTTACCGGTGTCTACACACGTGGCAGTCACTACTCCATTCAGAGAAGTGTGTCCTCTTTTCTGCCAACTTCCATCAAGTGCAATTGCAATATCCGAACACTCATCATTTTCTTCCACTGCTTCCCTAGCAGCCAGTTTCATGCTTTCCTCACTGACCTCACATACAGCTTTCTCTAGTATTGCAGTCAGTTTTTCAAATTTATTTGGTGGTTGATGTAAGTTCATCACTAAACAAAATGTTCTCCCTGCAGCCATGCCCTTGCCAAGGGATCGTAAGGCATAAACTAATCTAGTACTGGTTTCATAAAGGCCACTTGCATCCAGTTTGAAGAACTCATAAATGAAATCACAGCTGAGCATTTATTTATTTATTTATTTACAACCACATTGGAACACTAAAATCAAACATAATACAACAGAGTCTACAATAATTAAGTTTAGCTCTTAGCAGTCAGCAGTTTCTTCGTTTCCCAAAACTTCTTCATTCGCTGTGATCTGGCTACTCGTTCTTCTGCAGATATGACATACTTCTTCCGTTCTGATGGTTTGAATGTCAGCCGTATGTATTTGTTCTTCAGAAGCAGTTTCGCTTCTCTTTGTTGAATTTGGTGTGTGGTGATGTTCAGTTCATCCAGATCACTTTGTACTTCTTTAAACCAGATGTTTTTGGTTTTACTGTTCTAGAAGTAGTCAAAAAGTTGCTTCACGATTCTAGTATTTGGTAGGCAAGATATGTGGCCGAAAAATGCAATACTTCTTTTTCACGTTGTATTAATAATGGCTTCACTTTCTTTACACACTACTGAATTGGGCAAAAGTCTCCATTGCCCATTAACTTGGTGTTTCTTACTGATAATTGTTTGGAGTATTCTTCTTTCAACTTTCTGCAGTTTGTCAGTTGTTGCTTGAGTATTTAGTTTGAATAGTGTTCACTTGCATATGTTGCTTCCGGTTTAATAACAGAGGGGTAATGTTGAAATTTAGCATTTATTGAGAGAGATTGTTTTTTTTGTAGGTTGGCCATGTGGTTCTCTGCGCTCGCTGAAGTTTTAATCTTCTACTATCTTTTGATGCTCTTTCATTAACATTACAGGTAATAATCTCACCAAGCTATTTAAACTCTTTTATTATTTAGTAACTGTTTGATCATTATGGAGTATGATATGGGATGTGTCAACTGGGAAGCTGGGCAGCATTTCTGTTTCCTCAAACGAAATTTGCGACCTGACCTTTGCCGCTAATTGCTCTAGTTGTTCTGTCTGAACCTTCGCTTCATCAATATTGTTTGCTAACAGCACTAAATCATCTGCAAATACAAGGCAGTTAAGTTGAATCTTTCTTCCAATCTTAGCAGATGGTTGCATATCTTGTTCCATTCATGCATGATTTTCTCCAGCACACAATTGAACAATAATGGAGACAATCCATTGCCTTGTGGAATTCCAGTATGAATCTCAAAAAGTTCAGAGAATTCTTTTTTGAACCTTACTCTAGCTTTAGTATTTTGAAGGGTGACTGCAGTGAGGTTGACAAGTTTCTGATGTAAACCAAATTCTTTAAGAATTGACAATAGAGATTCACGATGGATACTATCATAGGCTTTTTTTAAATCGACAAACTTGGTCACTAGTTTCCTGTCCCTGACCCTTTGATGTTTCATTATCCATTTGAGACTCATAATTTGATCAGGACAGCTTCATCCTGTGTGATGAAAGCCTCCTTGATATTCGCCTAGTTCACCATCAAGCTGTTCATGAATTCTGAAATACAGAACCTTGGAAAAAAATTTATCAGTAATATCCAGCAGGGATATACCCCTACAATTATTTGGATCCAATCGATCACCTTTTTTGCGTAGTGGATGGATTATTGCAACATTCCATTCCTCTGGTAACTTCTCAGTATTCCAAATGTCAGTAAGATGTTTGTGTAAGTTCAGAATAATTTGTACATTCGCATATTTCCAAAGTTCTGCCACTATTTGGTTCTCACCTGCTGCTTTATAATTCCAAGTGAGTTAATCGCTGCTTGTACTTCATCTGAGTGTGGTGATATAACTTTTTCTAAATGCGTTTTGTTTCTTGGGTAGGGGTCAAATTCCAAATGATGTTCAGGTTCTGCACTATTTAGTAACTGTTTGAAATATTTAGCCAATATCATTGAATTGTCATAATTGTTATGTGCAACCTTTCAGTTTGTATCCTTCATCATAAGAGTAGGTGGAGTGTATTTTGACTGGTACTGTTGGAATGTCTGATAGTAATCTCTTGTCTTGTGGCGATTGAAAGCATCTTCGATAGATTTTAGTGAGTCCTTATGAAATTGCCTTTTGACCCTTCTAATTTCTTTGACGGTTGATAGTCAGGCATTTATTCATTCCTCACGGGAGCTTTCAGTCCTCTTTTGTTGGGTCATTTAACCAGGCCTTATGTCTACGTTAAATCACTACATCACATTCCTCATTCCACCAAGTGTGTTTCTTGTGTTTCCATATAGGAGCTACTTCTTCAGCCAAGGCTTTTAATCGATTGACAGTGGCTTCTAGATTGTCACTTAAAGGTATTCTTGATCTCTCGTAATATATCTGATTATTAATAATATAACTAGGGTCATATGTTCTCTTTGTATCTAACTTTTGTGGTTTGTTTTTTCTTTTAGATGTCAGGTTGATTTTAATTTTTGAAATGTAGTGGTCTGAATCAACATCGATACCACGCAGCAATTTAACATTATAAATTTCCTTATGGAATTTCTGATCCATGGCCACTTGATCTATATGGGACTCTCCTAGCTTGATGTTAGGACATTTCCATGTCATTAACTTATGTGATCGTCTCTTAAACCTGGTTGTTTTCAAAACCAATCCATTTGTAGTACAAAATTCAATTAACCGTTCCCCGTTCTTGTTTGTAAGTTTATGTGCTGGCCATTCCCCCACCACACCTCGAAATTTCTTCTCTCGTCCTATCTTTGCATTACAGTCTCCAAGCAGAATTTTAATGTTAGTTTCCAGTATGGTCCTTACTAGTTGATAAAGTTAATCCCAGAATTTTTCCGTTCCATCCTTGTCAGTTCTATTTTTAACATTAGTTGGAGCATGAATATTTATCAGTGTGTATCTTTTGTTTTCCACCTTAATTGTTAACAATGCCATTCTTGAGGAACTGGATGAAAAATTCTCAATGGAATCCATTATTCTATTGTGTACCAAGAAACCCACACCGAATTGGGGAAGATTTTCTATTACCCTTTCTCCTGGTGGTCCCTTATAAAGTCAATATCCTCCTGATTTGATCGTGTCCTAGTCAGTATTGTGTAACTCTTGAAGGGCTGTGATAACTATTTTCTGTTGATCTAAGACATCTGTTAAATGTTTCAATTCACCAACTTTCCTTAAAGAATTAATATTTACTGTTGCAAAATATGAAAATCTTCCTGGTTTGTTAAATTTTAGCTCCTCTTATGTGGAATGTGTTGCATGTTTGTTTGTTCATTCAGTGTATCACTAGGCACTCCGACTCGCCTTTGTCCTCTATGTGACACCCCACCATATCCGAATGGTGTCTTCGAATCTCTCTAATCTTACCTTCATGATCTTTTTATGAGATGTATGCAGGAGGAAACAAGGTATCAGTTGATTCTTTGTGAAACATGAAGTCTCGTAATTTTAACACTAAATTACACTGTGGAGCACTATACCTCAATTTTAGTGTCTTGCTACTGAAGTTGGATGAGCATCTCTATGCTGCTTTCACACTTACTGAATGAACCTGTGATGAAACTCACTGCTCTTCTTCGGTTCTTCTGTTTTCTCTTGTCAGTCAGGTAAGGACCCCACACTGATGAGCAACATTAAGTATTTGTTGATGGAGGGTTTTGTAAGCTATTTTCTTCATGGATGGACTAGGATTCTTCCAACGAATCTCAGTCTATCATCTACCGTACCTGTGATTAATTTTATGTGGTTTTTCCACATTAAATAGCTCTGTATGCATACATCACATATTTAATTGATGTGACAACTTCCACTAGTTTTGTTCACAACACTCCCTTGGGGCGTGCCTCAGATTACATGTAAACCTAACTTTCTTAGTTAAACTCGCTGTTTTCATTAAGTTATCGTAAAATAAAGTTGAAAGTGCTTTCCTAAATCACATTTATTGTCAGTATATTAATATTCAGTTATCACTTAACGTCTGTTACCCATAAACATGATATTACAGTTTGTGAGTCGTCAGGTAGGGTTACTTATTTGTAGTTGTGGCATACTGTTTTGTCACCATTCTTGGGCAATGATATTGCTCTCAATTTCTTACAGTTTGGAGAGATTTTTCATGTGCTTCCAACACACATGAAATAGATGTAGCACTCTACTCCCTCTGTACGTAATTGATTCCACATTACCTTTCATGCCAATACTTTCTGTGCTTACCCGTAACTTACTGGCAGTAGTTAACACAACTGGCTGGTACAGAAATGCAGCATTTTATTTAAACTGCTGCAGTGCAGCAATTATTTCTTAAATTGTAACAAAATTTTTGGAAATTGTTAACAGTAACCTTTATCACGTTCAAAACCTATATGATCATATAAAATAAACTAGAGTTTGGAAGCTCCAAGTTGGAATATTAACAATATTAGGAAAAGGATAAATCAAACAATGGAAAATTCAGGATGGAATGTATCAATATTATGAGAAGGAAAGTTGCTATTCACCATATAGCGGAGATGCAGTCGCAGATAAGCACAACAAAAAGATTCTCACAATTATAGCTTTCAGCCATTAAGGCCTTTGTCAACAATACCCACACACACACACACACACACACACACACACACACACACACACACACACACGACTGGAGAGAGAGAGAGAGAGAGAGAGAGAGAGAGAGAGAGAGAGAGTGTGTTTGTTGTTGTTGACAGAGGCCTTAACGGCCAAAAGCCTTTTGTTGTGCCTATCTGCGACTCAGCATCTCCGCTATATGGTGAGTAGCAACTTTCCTTCACATAATATTGTTAGGAAAAGGATAGATTGCTACTCACCATAAATATGACCCTTTGAGTTGCAGACAGGCACAACGAAAAGACTTACACATTATAGATTTCGGCCAAAGCCTTCTCCAGCAAAGACCCATAGACATACACACACACATTCACACACACCTCATGCACACATGACCATTACCATCAGCAGCTCCAACTGGAATGGACAGTCACATGAATAGCAATCTGAAATGGGAAAGGGGGATGTATAGCTGAATATGGCTGGTGGGCGGGGGGGGGGCGGGGGGAGGGGGGGGGAAGGGCTGGCAGAGTGCTGTCTGGTGGGGCATGCAGGGACTAGATGATGGCCTGATGAAACTGCCAGGCGCAGCATTGGAAGGTGGTGTCTGGAGGGAAACAACGGGGAGTGGAAAAGGAGAGAGGAACAGGGAAGGGGAAAGGACAGCAGGGTGCATTGGCAGTGACCAGCACACGATGAGAGTGAGAAGTGTGAAAAGGTGACAAGTTAGAGGGGGCGGAAACTGTTGGGTGAAGGGTGACAGGACAGTAAGTCACTGTAGTTTGACGGCAGGATAACTTTGGGAGTGGAAAATGGGTGGCGTGGGTAACTCCCATACACGCAGTTCACAAAAGCTGGGGGTGGAGGGGAGGATACAGATGGCCCAGGTTGTGAAGCAGCCATTGAAATCCAGCATGTTATGGTCAAATCATGTTGTGTCACAGGGTGGTCTACTTTGCTCTTCACCACAGTTTGGCAGTGGCCGTTCATCCTGATGGACAGCAGTTTGGTAGCCATACCAATGTAAAAAGCTGTGAAAGGAACAGGCTGGCTGCTTTCACAGGTGGCCTGGCCTTGGATGGGGTAAGATAAGCTGGACCGCCTGTGAAAACAACCAGGGTTGTTTACCAGCTCTGCTGCAACCTAGACCATGCTGTGGCACAACATGCATCTGAACGTAGCTTGTTTGATGTCAGCGGCAGCTTCACAACCTGGGCCATATGGATCCTCCCCTCCACCACCGGCTTTCGTGAGCTGTGTGTATGGGATTTATCCTTACAAAACATTCTCTGCTCCTGAATTTCTCCCAGCTTCAGTATATGGTAACCAACTGTACGCACACCCTCCACAAAACAGTTTCTGCGCCATCTGTCTTACCGTTCCTCCCTATTCATGTCTCCTCACCCTCATTATGTGCTGCCCTCTGCCAATACAGATACCTGTCCTTTCCGCTCCCCATTTTTTGCTGCACAACCCACCTCCTGGTGCTGCATCTGGCAGTCTTGTCAGACCACCATTTAGTCCCTGCATGCTGTGGCAGACGGTGCTCTTATCTCTCCCCACCTGTACCCTGCTATCCCTCCCCCTTCCTGCCCCACTTCAGATTGCTATTCATGTAGTCACATTCTGGTTGGAGCTCTTGGTGGCAGTGATCATGTGTGCTGGAAAGAGGGAAGGAGAGGGGAAGACGAAAGGAAGTGGGTTTTAAGGGAGAGGGTAAGGAGTCATTCCAATCCCGGGAGCGGAAAGACTTACCTTAGGGGGAAAAAAGGACAGGTATACACACGCACATATCCATCCACACATACAGACACAAGCAGACATATTTAAAGACAAAGAGTTTGGGCAGAGATGTCAGTCGAGGCAGAAGTGTAGAGGCAAGGAAGTTGTTGAAAGACAGGTGAGATATGAGTGGCGGCAACTTGAAATTAGCGGAGATTGAGGCCTGGCGGATGACGAGAAGAGAGGATATACTGAAGGGCAAGTTCCCATCTCCGGAGTTCGGATAGGTTGGTGTTGGTGGGAAGTATCCAGATAACCCGGACGGTGTAACACTGTGCCAAGATGTGCTGGCTGTGCACCAAGGCATGTTTAGCCACAGGGTGATCCTCATTACCAACAAACACTGTCTGCCTGTGTCCATTCATGTGAATGGACAGTTTGTTGCTGGTCATTCCCACATAGAATGCATCACAGTGTGCACCACAACACCCTAATTCAGTAGTTAACCTTTCCTCCAAACCTCTCTCCCAATCCGAAACCTCTGTCCTATCCAAAGGCCTCACCTTCAGCCCCACTCCCAGATTCAACCAAACAGCCCTCGTCAAAGATTTACTGTCCTACACTCGTACTCTCTGCTGGAAGTATCACTTTGCCACGAAGAAAAATGATCCTAATCCTACTCCTAATGATCCGACTCCTCAAGACACCATCCAAATTGAACCCTGCCTGGAACAGTTCCATCCTCCGTCACAGCGGGACCCACCTCCTCTTCCTCAAAATCACCCTCTCCAAACCTTCTAGGAATTTCTGACTTCCAGCCTTGCATCTCAATCCTTCTTAAAAAACCTTAATCCTACACCCAACATCACCACTGCTGAAGCCCAGGCAATCCGTGATCTGAAGGCTGACCGATCCATCGTCATTCTTCCGGCGGACAAGGGTCCCACGACCGTGGTACTTGATCGTCGGGAGTATGTGGCTGAGGGACTGCGTCAGCTTTCAGACAACACCACATACAAAGTTTGCCAAGGTATCCCCATTCCCGATGTCCAGGCGGAGCTTCAAGGAATCCTCAGAACCTTAGGCCCCCTGCAAAACCTTTCACCTGACTCCATCAACCTCCTGACCCCACCGACACCCCGCACCCCTACCTTCTACCTTCTTCCTAAAATCCACAAACCCAATCATCCCGGCCGCCCCATTGTAGCTGGTTACCAAGCCCCCACAGAACGTATCTCTGCCTACGTAGATCAACACCTTCAACCCATTACATGCAGTCTCCCATCCTTCATCAAGGACACCAACCACTTCCTTGAACGCCTGGAATCCTTACCCAATCTGTTACCCCCGGAAACCATCCTTGTAACCATTGATGCCACGTCCTTATACACAAATATTCCGCATGTCCAGGGCCTCGCTGCGATGGAGCATTTCCTTTCACGCCGATCACCTGCCACCCTACCTAAAACCTCTTTCCTCATTACCTTAGCCAGCTTCATCCTGACCCACAACTTCTTCACTTTTGAAGGCCAGACATACCAACAATTAAAGGGAACAGCCATGGGTACCAGGATGGCCCCCTCGTACGCCAACCTATTCATGGGTCGCTTAGAGGAAGCCTTCTTGGTTACCCAAGTCTGCCAACCCAAAGTTTGGTACAGATTTATTGATGACATCTTCATGATCTGGACTCACAGTGAAGAAGAACTCCAGAATTTCCTCTCCAACCTCAACTCCTTTGGTTCCATCAGATTCACCTGGTCCTACTCCAAATCCCATGCCACTTTCCTTGACGTTGACCTCCACCTGTCCAATGGCCAACTTCACACGTCCGTCCACATCAAACCCACCAACAAGCAACAGTACCTCCATTATGACAGCTGCCACCCATTCCACATCAAACGGTCCCTTCCCTACAGCCTAGGTCTTCGTGGCAAACGAATCTGCTCCAGTCCGGAATGCCTGAATCATTACACCAACAACCTGAAAACAGCTTTCGCATCCCGCAACTACCCTCCCGACCTGGTACAGAAGCAAATAACCAGAGCCACTTCCTCGTCCCCTCAAACCCAGAATCCCCCACAGAAGAACCACAAAAGTGCCCCACTTGTGACAGGATACTTTCCGGGACTGGACCAGACTCTGAATGTGGCTCTCCAGCAGGGATATGACTTCCTCAAATCCTGCCCTGAAATGAGATCCATCCTTCATGAAATCCTCCCCACTCCGCCAAGAGTGTCTTTCCGCCGTCCACCTAACCTTCGTAACCTGTTAGTTCATCCCTATGAAATCCCCAAACCACCTTCCCTACCCTCTGGCTCCTATCCTTGTAACCGCCCCCGATGCAAAACCTGTCCCATGCACCCTCCCACCACCACCTACTCCAGTCCTGTAACCCGGAAAGTGTACACTATCAAAGGCAGAGCCACGTGTGAAAGCACCCACGTGATTTACCAACTGACCTGCCTACACTGTGATGCATTCTATGTGGGAATGACCAGCAACAAACTGTCCATTCGCATGAATGGACACAGGCAGACAGTGTTTGTTGGTAATGAGGATCACCCTGTGGCTAAACATGCCTTGGTGCACAGCCAGCACATCTTGGCACAGTGTTACACCGTCCGGGTTATCTGGATACTTCCCACCAACACCAACCTATCCGAACTCCGGAGATGGGAACTTGCCCTTCAGTATATCCTCTCTTCTCGTCATCCGCCAGGCCTCAATCTCCGCTAATTTCAAGTTGCCGCCACTCATATCTCACCTGTCTTTCAACAACTTCCTTGCCTCTACACTTCTGCCTCGACTGACATCTCTGCCCAAACTCTTTGTCTTTAAATATGTCTGCTTGTGTCTGTATGTGTGGATGGATATGTGCGTGTGTGCGAGTGTATACCTGTCCTTTTTTCCCCCCTAAGGTAAGTCTTTCCGCTCCCGGGATTGGAATGACTCCTTACCCTCTCCCTTAAAACCCACTTCCTTTCGTCTTCCCCTCTCCTTCCCTCTTTCCTGATGAGGCAACTGTTTGTTGCGAAAGCTTGAATTTTGTGTGTATGTTTGTGTTTGTTTGTGTGTCTATCGACCTGCCAGCGCTTTTGTTCGGTAAGTCACCTCATCTTTGTTTTTATATATAATTTTTCCCACGTGGAATGTTTCCTTCTATTTTATATATATATATATATATATATATATATATATATATATATATATATATATATATATATATATATATATATATATAAAAACAAAGATGAGGTGACTTACCGAACAAAAGCGCTGGCAGGTCGATAGACACACAAACATACACACAAAATTCAAGCTTTCGCAACAAACTGTTGCCTCATCAGGAAAGAGGGAAGGAGAGGGAAAGACGAAAGGATGTGGGTTTTAAGGGAGAGGGTAAGGAGTCATTCCAATCCCGGGAGCGGAAAGACTTACCTTAGGGGGGGAAAAAGGAAAAAAAGGATGGGTATACACTCGCGCGCGCGCGCACACACACACACACACACACACACACACACACACACACACACACACACACACACATATCCATCCACACATATACAGACACAAGCAGACATATTTAAAGACCTTGGTCTTATATATATAATCTGTGTGTGTGTGTGTGTGTGTGTGTGTGTGTGTGTGTGTGTGTGTGTGTGTGTGTGTGTTTATTTTGTCATGATCAATCCCTGAAATTTATACATCAACTTCCTTTGGCATCTTAGTGGCTTGATAAACAACAAATGCTTTGTGAACTGTAATATTTAGAAGCCTTCTAAATATAGTTGCACAACACTTTACACGTTCTTTCTTTCCACAAAGACAGTTAGTAGTTTAATTTCTTCAGACTGACTCTCTTTCCAACAAAGATCTTATCGGTGTGTCAGTATGGATGTCCCCCCACATAGCCGACAAAGCAGTTTTACTTCTTAAATGATGGTAAAGCAATACAGTTTTATGTGGGGATCTGCAGCTGGTGAGTATGTGGTCGGGTTACTGCCAGTGTGAACTCTAAGGAAGTGTGAGTATGTACTGTTGTTCCCAGGATGAAGGGTTAATTTGATCAGTACCAGTTCCCTACCCGCCTTTCCATCATTTTAAGCCACCATCAATTCTGTATCAGCATGAGCGAATCCTTACACTACTTTTTATTAATATGTTTGCATTAAAGTTCTTGTATAATTTCATCATACCAAAAGTCTTATAATGTGTTACCCAGTCCTGTTTTTGTTGTTATTTGACTGGACAGTTTCTCTTTCTCTCTTGTCTAATGCTGTAAGAGCTTTCTAGGCTATCATTTGATGTCCATGTATGCAATTTTATATGTTACTAATATATCACTCCCAAGTGTTTTGGTGGGGTTGTAGATTACCATCTGTACAGTTGAAAGGTATTTTTTATAAGCTGCTTGTTTCTCTGAAATTGCTGCTTTGATTTCCTCTGTCAAAATTTTTAGTCGTGGTTTTCTAGTATTTATTTTTCTTTTGTATTGCTTCATTTGCTGTCTTTTTAACTTTAGAGTTAAGTATTACAAAATTTAAAAAGTGGAGATGAGGAGAACAGATGCAACAGATCTCAATGAAACTGCGAAATCAAAGACCAGTAGGCATGAAAACAAACTGTTGTTGGCTCTCTTTCTGAGATCCTGTCTCAGCTTGTTTATTTGTGTTGGTTATCTTATTTATTTATCGCTTTATTCTCTAATTTAACTTAGTGCTTGTTAGCTATTTCTCTGAGCAGCTGCTTTATATATAATGTAATTCTATTTGTTGACCGGAGATGGATCATTTAATATTTCATATACATAAAAATTATTTGTTGATTTGAGTGGTTATGGGTAAATACATTAGAAGCAGTTACTGGACCAAAAAAAAAAAATCATATTGCTTTGATAGCCACAAATTTCTTTATCATGTTCATTTTCAAATTAGGTGTGAAATGATTGTCGATACATATCCGGGATGACCTCATATACTTTTCTGTGTGTTTGGGTTTTGCATCTGTGCGGCATATTATGTCTTCAACATATCAGTCAATATATTATTTTGGTTTCCCTGTTGCAGCAAAAAAATTTGTTCTTGATGGGATTGAGGAAGATATTGGCTAGAGTCCACTGATTGATGGTCTCATTGGGATTCTTTCCTGTTTTAGGTAGAAATCATTGTTGAAAATGAATTAATTTTTTGTTGTTGTTAGATTTAGTGATTATCAAACAGTTTATGTGTATCTGCTTCATTACTTATTATTTTATTATGCTCTGTGTTGGTTGTTACTCAAATTTCATTTGTTAGTGTGAGTGAACATAATGGCAAAGATTACCAGTGACCTACCTTTTTTTATTTTGTTGCTCAAATTTTTACTATTTCTGCATGTATGAAGTTCTGTAGCAGTATGAGAGTATGTTTTGTGGTTTGATGGTGGATATATGATTCTGACAACATTGTTTTTAATATTAGACCTTGCTGAGTTTTACTAAGCTGTTTAATCCAGGTGTTCTTAGACTCGTTACATTTTGTCTTTTCATGTGTAAAGAAGTCAGGAATTACTGCATGCCCCTCCAGTAATTTTGGTTGTGTTGTTGGATAATTGTCATCTTTCTGTTTTCCAGGAAGGTCAGTGTTTTTTGTTGTTGTAGTTTGTCACTGTCACATTACATTTCATTTCCTTTCCTTTGTGATGGCTGCTTTATGGTGTTTACATTATTTACAAATATTTTTGAAATGATTTTATCACCAATGGGTTTCTTTTAAGGGCCTGCTTAAGTTTGTTTTCTGTATTCAAGTTTTGTTTATTATAGTGCCTGGTTAAGTTGCACTGAAGTGAACACTACAGTCCCTGTTATTGTGCTGTACACACATTCACTAGTGATATATTCTTGTGGAATCTAATAGCGATGTTGTTGCTACTTTTGTGCTAAGTTTTGTATGTATAAAAACTATTTTTAAATTCAAATTATGACTGGTTATTATTAACTGAAATACATCACATGTTTCTATACAGACCGTGTTCATTTAAGACTGCTGACACAAAGGTTTCTAATTATGTCAAGCTAATGGAAGCTATTCAAGGTGTGAGCCCACATCCAGACACCAGAGATCAGTGATTATCATTGTTTCCTGCTGTGTTCCTAGTACCACTGCTTTTGTGCCGTGAGACATTTTTGGAGTTCATATGCCACTTGCAGTGACTGCATTTATAACAAACAGCAAATTAATTTTACAACTATCACCTGCCTCATTCACAATGTATAACAAAAGTCTTCTATTTTTTCTAACTTTACCTCACTATGTTCTTAGTTTGGGTAAGTACTACTACAGAAATTAAAATTATGTGATTTAGTATTAACATTTAATCATAATAAATGTAGGTGTTATGATGGTTCTCTCATGTAAACCTCTCCTCCAAGGAATAAGCAAAGCAAGAGAGAACCTCTACCTCTGAATAATGACAGAAATGATGGTACAATTTACAAACAATATTCTCTCAACAGTACTAGATATGTTTATTTGGACTGGAATTTATAAGAAAAACATTTTAATCAAAATGTTATGAGGCCTTATATAAAAAGTTTCATTTACTTTTTTATTATTTTATTTCAGTTTGTTCACAGAAACAGTTGTTCTGTTTTTAGTTTCATGCTTGTCACCCTACCCTATCGTCTCCAAATGCATTGTAAACTCTCTTATAGTCTTATCCTGTGCAGATACATTATTTAAATAAATTATACAAGCTCGTTCAGGGCCTTGTCTCCTTAGAGACTATCTTGTGCTTATCTCTTTAGCTCTGTATAATGAACTAAGTGAGGCAGTGGAGTGGTAAGACATTGAAGTTGTATTTGGGATGTTGGTGACCCAAATATCCATCTGGCCATCCAGATTTATATTTCCTGTAATGTCTCTGAATTGCTTAAGGTGAATGCTGAGATGGTTCCCACAAAAGGGCAAACCCTATTTCTTTACCAATCTCAGGTTTAAGTTCTGTGTCTAATGCGTAATGACATTGTCATGGCTGGTGTGTTTAATCCTAATCTTCCTTTTTCTGTGTACCTTCATCTATATCTCTACATCTATACCCAGCAAACCATTGGGAAGTTCCTGGTAGAGGGCACTTCCCATTGCACCAATTAGTAGGGCTTTCTCCTATTTAATTCATGTATGGTTCACAGGAAGAATGATTGCTTGAACCTCCAATTCTTTAAACCTGCTTACTGCATTCAATTCTTTGTCTCTGCAATTTCCACACTCCATACATCATCCATTGCCCAGTTTACTATTTCTTGATGTACCATTACTTGTCTTATCCATGTCTCTCTTCTTTTAGTCAAGTTGTGTTGTAGAGCTTGTCCCAATTCATTGCAGTGCGTTTTCATTGGATATATTGACCTGTAAGCCTTCTACTGTAACACCACACTTTAAAAGCATACATTTTTCTTCTTATCTGTACTTTTAATCGTTCACTTCCCATATAAGGCTAAACTCCAGCCAAATCCTTTCAGAAAATAATTTTCGACACTCAGATTTATATTTGATGCTAACGTATTTCTATTCTTCAGGAAAGCTTTTGTTGCTATCCTACTGTACAGGGTCAAAATTTAAACATTACACACTTCCTCCAGCCCAGGCTAATTGACCAAATAAAGTTTTTTTTTTTTTTTTTATTTGCATTAGGTGATGTCTAGGGTTGGCCTTAAGCGGTTTATAAAAGCACCTTTTGTTCATCAGCGCTTTGTGAAAAACATCAATAAACCCATGATTTTTGGGTGCCAAAAGTACCAATTGTGGTGATGGCCACTTCGATTTCCATACTTGGCAAATTGCTGAAATTTTTAGCATATTTTCTTAAGGTGATGTTTTTGGAGGTCCATGGAACATTTTTCGATATCATTATGCATCACCGAGATCCAGAGGTTCAAAGATACCATACTTATGCATGTAGTATCTAGTCTGAGGTGTAAAAGTAGTTTTAGCTGATGTAAAGAACACATGGTGAGGGTTCTAGGGTTCATTGCAAAGGTTCGAGGGCATCAAAGTATGTTTTTAGTCACCTTTTTTGTTTCACCAGTACAACTGTGATGCACTGTCTCTGTGTAATGGACACTTCACGCCTATACGGGCCGCCTTGACATGGAAATTATTCAATGATTCTGCCGGGCAGCATAAGAAACTTAAAAAAATTATTTTGCCATAAAAAATTCTTTGTACTTGCAGATCAAACATTGCATTTATTTGGTATTCTGTGTACTGTACGTGTAACCTAAAACTGTTGTGTATTTTTATGTAAAGTAGGGTAAAGTGAACCTGCATTGGTTGGAAGACAATGTTGTGTTAATCTTATGACTACTTATTTGTTGTTTATACATGTCAAAGTAAATAGATAAACTGTCAAAACATAACTGATGTACTGACTTCATTTTATATAAGCAGTACACTCTCCTGTTACAGGGAAAACAAGGGAACCAGCTGAAAAAATGCTCCTATTGGAGCACAAAAAGGTGAATATGCCCCTTATTAAAAGACTCTGACAGAAAAGTAGGGAACCAGCTGCCTCAATTCTCATTCTGCCTTCCTCACAAAAAATTTTTGTATGTAAATATATTTACACTTTTTTGTGCTGATAGAGAGTGACAGAGAGACAGTGGCAGTGGAAGAGAGAGGAGACATTGCCAGTGTGTGTGTGTGTGTGTGTGTGTGTGTGTGTGTGTGTGTGTGTGTGTGTGTGAGAGAGAGAGAGAGAGAGAGAGAGAGAGAGAGAGAGAGAGAGAGAGATGGAACAATGGAAAATCCAGGATAGAATAATGACAATATTATGAAAATTACTATTCACCATACAGTGGAGGTGTTGAGTCACAGAAAGGCAAAACAAAAAGACTACTAAACATGTAAACATTCGGCCAGAAGCCCTTCTTCTGAAGTAGATAAAACTCTCTCACACACACACACACACACACACACACACACACACACACAGAGGTGTGCTGAGTGTGGTCATGTGCATGTGTGCGTCTTATCTATTTCAGAAAAAGCCCTTGTAGTCAAAACCTTACGTGTTAAGTAGTCGAATGTTGTGCCTGTCTGTAACTCAACACCTCTGCTACATTGTGAATAGCAATCTATCCTTGTCAAAATATTGCCAGAAAGAGAGATGGCTGAAGACAATAGCAGTAGGACCCAAAGAGAGAGGAGATAGTGATGGTCGTTGAGAGACAGTGACAGTAAAAGAGAAAGAGAAATGGATTGAGATAGTAGAAGTGAGAGCAAAGGAGAGTGGAGGTAGTGGAAATGAAAAATAGAGATGAGTGGAGACCATGCATAGGCTTGGGAGTCTCGACCACCCCAGATGAGTGAACTTTTAACATGAAGAAATTTGCTCTTTTTCCTCCATCCCCAACATCCACTTTTTAAAGTTTCCCAATCTAGGGCTCAGAACCCTGAGCAAACCATCCCAAGGACATGTGTGGAGAAGAGAGATTGGTGGCTGAAGAGAGAGGCAGCAGACTGTATGTGAGAAAGAAAGAGACAGTGGTAATGGGAAGGAAAAAGAATGGGATGAACACAATGGCAGTGGGACAGAGAGGCAATGAAAGTTGCATAGAAGGAGACCGTGGTAGGGTAGAGTGAGAGAAGTGGATGAAGGCAGTGACAGTGGGAGGGAGAGAGACAGACACTGGAAAGTACCAATGGGATAAAAAGGAAATAGACTAGGCAGTGAGAGGGAGATGCTGAGTATGAAAACTTCACTACAAAGAGAGACTGGATAAAAGAGAATGTTCTGCATTAAAAGAGCATGAATATGTTCGCATGCCGAAAGTTTTGATGAGGAAGATGGAATGAGGATTGATGCAGCTGGTTTCCCACTTCTCAGTCATTTGAAAAGGAAAATATCCCTCTTTGTTGTGCTCCATCAAGAGCATTTTTCAGCTGCCATTACTGATTCAGCTGTTTATATTCCACAAAAGATCTCTTGTATTAAAACTAATAATTTGTGCATGCCCATATGTTGTTTGTTTCCATCACATTTCTGCATATGTCGAGTTTTGTTACTAATTACAATGCCAAATAACATAAAGAAGTTCTTAAATAGAATTAAATTGTTTCATAAATGTACTTTAGATACCAGGAATGCTTGTATTTAAAATAATTCCACAGAAAGGTAGTTATGATCAGACATCATAAAACTATATATTTTATTTTCTTTATGCAGTGGTCAGTGGTCCAAATGTTGGTGATATGTTTATTTGGATGCCGAAAGAGCACTTGTATGTGTTGGTCTACTTAGTCACTGTAATGCACAGTATGCAGGCGGGCTACATGGACAAGGCACAGAAATATACAGACAAGGCTCTGATGCAGATCGAAAAACTGAAGAGTAAGTAGTTTGATTATATATCTGGAATTATGTAGTAAAATGAGCATTAGCGTGGGTAAGTGACATACTAAAAGTCCAGTGATCTGAGGTTCAACCCCCAGCCAGCCCCGGGATTTTTTCCGTCACTTATTGTTTCTTGCACCTCTGGAAATAATTTGTGAATGTGAAAACTGCTAAAGTGCACTTTGGTTTGAAGTCCATGTTAAAGTGTAGGTCCATCTGTCATCTGTAACTGGCTGGATAAGTCAATTAAAAGGTTGGAGGAAAGCAAGGGCATTCCACCATCAGTAGTACCATGCCTTATTGTGATCACTAAGGTGTTCAGTCAGATCAACTTTTGGGTTGATGGCAGCTTTAATACTAAATGAGAATGAAGACTTTCCTCATGAAATTTGAAACTGAGAAAGTTGATGGCCAAGGTGATATAAGTAGTCAGATGTGTGACCTTTTACACTGTATTTATTGATTCCTCACAGTATGTGTTTCGAAAGTTGTCTTCTACCTTCATGTGCATTTAAGGGAAATATTTACAGCATTCCCGTGAATGCTTTGATGAGATATATCACCATTGACAGTATTTTAGAGCCACAGTGCATGACAGCACATCACATTACTCATGCAAATCACCCTTCATGAAGTGGTCAAAAGAACAAAGCGCTCTCAAGTAAGGTTGCCTTTTCTTCTGATAGGCTGTTTGCACGAATATATTTTAACAGTCATGCACTGTGGTCCCAAAATATTGACAGTGGTGACATTGCTTGTCCCTGCATACATGGGAATAGTGTGAATATTTCATCTAAGCACACCTGGAAATGTCTAAAGACTTGGACGGAAGTCCACTTGGTATAACAAATGGCACGTCTCCTTAATAGTGGATAATTTTTTAAAATTTAGTTTACTTAATTTTTTGTGTGGTGTCACCAATATGATGGCTTTTGCAAATGTCAAATATATATATAGGTTTTAGTATTGCAGGTAGTAATCACAATAATCAGCAATGCTTATCAAAGTACATTACAATTTTTACATGTACCAGTGCAACAACAATCATTAGTTACCACATACCATAATTTCTATATTTTATAAAATTGTCTTCTTGGTTAATAAAAAACACTTTGTATGTCTAGCTTATGTATGTATAATGTTACAGTACACTATTGGTCTCTTAATGCTTACTGCTTTAAAATTCATTAAGTGAATACATTCAGATACCTTTCAATTAACATTTTTTGGCTTTGATTTCAACTATTTCTTGTTACTAATTTTCATTTACTCTGGCAGCTTATTATATTTATCAACCCATTAATGTATGAGCTCTGGTCTCTTGTTTTTAGTTTAGCTCTTTGTCTGAAGTAGTTACCTATGGACCTGGTGTTGTGGTCATATATCTCTTTACACATTTAATTACTTCAGTTTTCTGGGAGACAAAACAATAATTAATTTGTAGAGGTACTAAGGACAAGTAGTGGAGTATTTGTGTTGTGTGAAAGCTTCACAGCACAAATGTTTGTAGTCCAGTCCATGCATAGTCATTAACCTTCTTTTTTGTAAAGTAGTATACATATGTAGCGCAACTCCAGATTTCCGTGCAGTAGTTAATACAGGGATAGAATGTCCTGCTATACCCAGTTTTCAGGGTGTGGGTGGGCATCATTTTGGACATTTGGTTAAGAAGATGCAGGTAATTACTTAGTTTAGTACGCTCTGCATCTATACTGGTTAATCTGCCAAAGGTTTGAGTGCCGATGGACACGTAGGAATTTACAGATGTTTGTTTTCGCCATCATTATCCTACATATGTTGCTTCTGCATGAGTGTTGTGAGTTAACAGTTGCAGATACTGGCATCTGGGGTTTATTTACGTAGGTCTTTAGTCCTTGAGGAAATATTGATTCTAATGCCCCATTAGTTGCTGAAAATGCCACTTCCTCACTATCTTTGTCATACAATAAAACTGAAGCAACCTGAGCATAATGTACTATTTGTGATGTGTGAGTTAGAGAGATGTACAGTGTCATTAATGTATAAATCAACTCACAAAGGGAGGCCATGACGTTCATATCATGGATTTATTTCAAACTTTGCACACTTCTAGTAGTCCGTTAGGACACCATAATATCCAAGTAGTAAGACATACTATGCGAGCAGTTTCAGTAAAATGGGAACAGATGTTTTATGCGTCAAATATACTGGTGCATTGCAACTCTGAGCACTTAGGTCGCAGTAGTCAAGTGGTTAGCATTGAAGCTCCATAATAGGAGCAGCACTGGATCGCGTTCTGCTTATCCTTTCTCTTTTATTTAAATGTATATTTTTTTCAACATTGGTAAAATTCTTTACCCTGTTATTATTTCATATATATGACATTTAAAAGGTATTATAACAAACAAACAAAAACTTGCATTTGCATGAACTTTTATTGAATTTCCATGTTGTTTGGCTGTTTAGTTATTTTGACTACTGCAACAAATATTATATCCATAATTATCGACAAGTACCATTGTACATTCAATCCAGTAACACACCAATTACAGAGCTTGAACACTAATCACATTACCGGCACCAGCTCATGCTCAGAGTTGCAATGCTCCGTTACATATTGACAATATTATGAAAAGGATAGATTGCTGCTTACCATATAGTGCATAATTGCAGACAGGCACAAGAGAGAGACTGCTGAGCATGTAAGCTTTCGACTCAAAGGCCTCCTCCTGAATCCAACACAACACCACACACACACACACACACACACACACAAAAGCATGTGACCACTCCTGAAGCCAGACTGCGAGCTACAGCACATGATTGGGGAGAATCTGGGTGATGAGGGTAAGGAGGAGGCTGGGGTGGGAAGAGGGAGGGATAGCAGGATAGGAGTGAAGGACAGTAAAGAGCTTCTTGTGGGAGTATACAGGGCTGAGGTAGAGAGAGGATAGAGCAGCTGGGTGCAATCAGAAGATTAGACATAAGGCATGGGGTGAGGGGGTTGCAAAGGGAGACAAGTAAATAGACAGTGGACTGTGGGTGTATTGGTGGAATAGAAGGCTGTGTAGTGCTGGCACGGTCACAGGGAAGAGGGTAGGTGGCTGATGGACAGTGACTAACAAAGGTGAAGGCAAGGAGACTTACAGGAAACTAGGATATATTGCAGGCAAGGTTTCCACCTGCATAATTCAGAAAAATTGGTTTTGGGAGGAAGGATCCAGGTAGTACAGGCTGTGAAGAAGCAGCCATTGGAATGAAGACTGTTTTGTTGGGTAGTGGCTGCAGCTTAGCTTGCAGATCACATGATTGGTGTCACAGTTAGCCATGCCTGTGATGGGATAGGTGATGTTTGTCATGGGAGGATGTATGGGACAAGTTCTGCATCTAGGTCTATTACAGGGATATGAACCATGAGGCAAGGGGTTGGGAGCATGGGTTGTGTAGGGATGGATGAGGATATTGTGTAGATTTGGTGGGTGGCAGAAGGGGTGGGAAGGATATTGGGTAGGACATTCCTCATTTCCCTGGTAGGGAATGTGATTCAGTTATTCCAGTCCTGGATGCTACTGAGTCACAAGGGAAATGCTCCTTTGTGGCCAGACAGTGGGGCTTTGGGAGATGGTGGGTGACTGAAGAGATAAGATGTGGGAGATCTATTTCTGAACTCTGAACTCGGTTGGGAGGCTAATTATGGTTTGTCAAGACCTCAGTGAGACCCTTGTTATGTTTAGAGAGGGACAGCTTGTTACTACAGATGCTACAGCCACAGTTGCCTGGGCTGTATGGAAGGGACTTCCTTTTATGGCATGGATGACAGCCATTGAAGTGGAGGTGTTGCTGGTGATTGGAAGGTTTGATATGGACGGAGGTGCTGATGTAGGTGTGTTTTAGGCAGAGGTCAACATTGAGGAAGGTGACTTGTTTGGTTGAGTATGACCAGGTAAAGCAAATTGGGGGGGGGGGGGGGGGGGGGGTGGGGGGGGGGGCTGAGGTTCTGGAGGAATGTGGATGGGGGGTCCTCGCTCCTCACCCACAATTCAGATCACAAAGATGTCATCAGTGTATCTGAACCAGATCAGGAGATTGGGATTCTGGGTGGTTAAGAAAGATTCATTTAGATGGTCCATGAATAGGTTGAGGTTGGCATAGGATGGTATCACATGGGTGCCCATTGCCATACCCTGGATTTATTCAGTACCAAGAAGTCATTTGTTGCTGTTACATCTGTAATGACGAGCAGTCCCTCTGGAAATATACCAATGGAGCCCTCTAGTCCACCTATGCACTCTGTCTTTCTACTTCTCTCCTTTTCTGATACACTACCCCCCCCCCCCCCCCAATGCCCTCCATCTATCCTCCCAACTGCACCTAGCCATCCTACCCTCTCCCCACCTCATCCCTGTGTGCTCCCTACCCTACCACACCACATTCCCTCTGCCCCAGCCTCCTCCTTACCTCACCACCCAGATTCCTTCCCCTACCATGTGCTGTAGCTCAGTTTAGCTTTGCCAGTAGCCATGTGGGTAGCAAACTACCCTTTTCACAATATTGTCGTTTATTTTACTGTATATATTGGATTCATAGAACTTCTCATGAAATTTTCTCGAACTGACCTAAGTAGTACCCCTTACTACTAGCACACTATGCTGTGGCAATGGACAAAAGTGTACAAAGTTTGAAGTAAATCTGAGGTCCGAATGTTGTGGGCTCCCCTTGTCAATGCAATATGATTGCACAATACTTCAAAGTGATCAATTAAATTGAGCAAAAGATATGCTGGTAGAATCATTATATCCAGTCTCAAATTATTTGAATCAGACAGTGGAAAATTCAAGCGGGAATAATGATTTGAGATACTTAATGACTTTACAATTATCAAAGCAGTATATACCAAGCTTTAATTGGTAATGGTCTAATAGTTTATCCTACGAGCGTGTTCCAGTAATTTTTCATTGCTCAGTTGTTGTAGAAACATTCAGTAATTAAGTGAACAGAAACACACTACATTGTGGATGAATGGTAAGTGTGAATGGCATGCTTTCTCTCGCCCCCCCCCCCCCCCCCCTCTGTATATCACTATATTTTTCTTCTGCGTAATTTAGATTTCGGCTCTTACACCATCATATCTGGTAAAGTTTGCCCAAAACAGGTAAACAATACTATCTCATGCCTTTGATGTCATTTTAATAGTTACATCTTAGAGAATGTAGACTCTAGAAGACCTGATACAACATGTTAATGATCTAAGAACTTTTAGCATTTTACATTGTGCTTTCCAGCCTGGGTGTGGTTTTTAGGCAGTTTCCCACATTGCTCTAGATGAAAACCAGGCTGGTACCCACATCCTTCCTCAGATACGTGATACTGAAATCTAGATTACACGGAAGAAAAATACAGTAATTTGCTGTCATATGGCAATGTATTCTTTCAAAAAATGCTGTATGACTGTGGCTCAGCATCATCAAAAACTTTTTAGTGGTGAGCTAGGTTCTTATAGAAAGTCTGTGCAGGTTTTCATCTCAATCTACTGACTTCTGGCATTGGTTGATGTGCAATTTGCTTGTCTTCGGCCAGTGTTATGTGCATGATCCAAGCAAGATACTGCAGTAATTAAGACACTGGCCTCATTCAGTAGGAATGAGCCTAAAATCTTCATCAGGTAATCCTGATTCGTAATCGTCATGATTTACCTAAATTGCTTCAGGAGATGCTAAGATGAAGCCTTTGATAAGATCACTATCAATTCTTTCCTCCATTCTCCATCCTCCTCCATCTTAGCTACACAATCTAATGGTGACCTTATTGATGGGACATTGAATACCATCTTCCTCCATTTTCATTTTGTCTCATGTTTATCCTCTTATTTTTTCCTTACTCTGCCTCCACTATTCATTCATGCTTTATGAAGGCTCTTTACACTTACAATTTCACTTTTATGAGTTGTAAATATTATTAAATGGTTGCATTGCCCAATTAGTGATCCCCTTAGCTTCCTTCATTGAAACCATCTAACAGAACTCCAGACATTTTGCAAAGACAGTCCACATTCGCACTGGAGACAAAGCCCAGTTTATAATTTGGGTGAAGGTCATGGTTAAAGCAGGCTCAGGCATGGTAATTGGATGTCTCTATAGGCCCCCTGGCTCAGCAGCTGTTGTGGCTGAGCACCTGAAGGATAATTTGGAAAATATTTTGAGTAGATTTCCGCACCATGTTATAGTTCTGGGTGGAGATTTTAATTTGCCGGATATAGACTGGGAGACTCGAACGTTCATAACGGGTGGCAAGGACAAAAAATCCAGTGAAATTTTTTAAAGTGCTTTATCTGAAAACTACCTTGAGCAGTTAAACAGAGAACCGACTCGTGGCGATAACATATTAGACCTTCTGGTGACAAACAGACCTGAACTATTTGAAACAGTTAACGCAGAACAGGGAATCAGCGATCATAAAGTGGTTACTGCATCGATGATTTCAGCAGTAAATAGAAATATTAAAAAAGGTAGGAAGATTTTTCTGTTTAGCGAAAGTGACAAAAAGCAGATTACAGAGTACCTGACGGCTCAACACAAAAGTTTTGTCTCAAGTACAAATAGTGTTGAGGATCAGTGGACAAAGTTCAAAACCATCGTACAATATGCGTTAAATGAGTATGTGCCAAGCAAGATCGTAAGAGATGGAAAAGAGCCACCGTGGTACAACAACCGAGTTAGAAAACTGCTGCGGAAGCAAAGGGAACTTCACAGCAAACATAAACATAGCTAAAGCCTTGCAGACAAACAAAAATTACGTGAAGCGAAATGTAGTGTGAGGAGGGCTATGCGAGAGGGGTTAAATGAATTCGAAAGTAAAGTTCTAAGTACTGACTTGGCAGAAAATCCTAAGAAATTTTGGTCTTATGTCAAAGTGGTAGGTGGATCAAAACAAAATGTCCAGACACTCTGTGACCAAAATGGTACTGAAACAGAGGATGACAGACTAAAGGCCTAAATACTAAATGTCTTTTTCCAAAGCTGTTTCACAGAGGAAGACTGCACTGTAGTTCCTTCTCTAGATTGTCGCACAGATGAAAAAATGGTAGATATCGAAATAGACGACAGAGAGATAGAGGAACAATTAAAATCGCTCAAAAGAGGAAAGGCCGCTGGACCTAATGGGATACCAGTTCGATTTTACACAGAGTACACGAAGGAACTTGCCCCCCCCCCCCCCCCTTTCTTGCAGCGGTGTACCGTAGGTCTCTAGAAGAGCGTAGCCTTCCAAAGGATTGGAAAAGGGCACAGGTCATCCCCGTTTTCAAGAAGGGACATCGAACAGATGTGCAGAACTATAGACCTATATCTCTAACGTCGATCAGTTGTAGAATTTTGGAAAACGTATTATGTTCGAGTATAATTACTTTTCTGGAGACTAGAAATCTACTCTGTAGGAATCAGCATGGGTTTCGAAAAAGACGGTCGTGTGAAACCCAGCTCGTGCTTTTCGTCCACGAGACTCAGAGGGCCATAGACATGGGTTCACAGGTAGATGCCGTGTTTCTTGACTTCCGCAAGGCGTTCGATACAGTTCCCCACAGTCGTTTAATCAACGAAGTAAGAGCATATGGACTATCAGACCAATTGTGTGATTGGACTGAAGAGTTCCTAGATAACAGAACGCAGCATGTCATTCTCAATGGAGAGAAGTCTTCCGAAGTAAGAGTGATTTCAGGTGTGCCGCAGGGGAGTATCATAGGATCGTTGCTATTCACAATATACATAAATGACCTTGTGGATGACATCAGAAGTTCACTGAGGCTTTTTGCAGATGATGCTGTGGTGTATTGAGAGGTTTTAACAATGGAAAATTGTACTGAAATGCAGGAGGATCTGCAGCGAATTGATGCATGGTGCAGGGAATGGCAATTGAATCTTAATGAAGACAAGTGTAATGTGCTGCGAATACATAGAAAGATAGATCCCTTATCATTTAGCTACAAAATAGCAGGTCAGCAACTGGAAGCAGTTAATTCCATAAATTATCTGGGAGTACGCATTAGGAGTGATATAAAATGGAATGATCATATAAAGTTGATCGTCGGTAAAGCAGATGCCAGACTGAGATTCATTGGAAGAATCCTAAGAAAATGCAATCCGAAAACAAAGGAAGTAGGTTATAGTATGCTTGAATACTGCTCAGCAGTGTGGGATCCGTACCAGATAGGGTTGATAGAAGAGATAGAGAAGATCCAACGGAGAGCAGCGCGCTTTGTTACAGGATCATTTAGTAATAGCGAAAGTGTTACGGAGATGATAGATACACTCCAGTGGAAGACTCTGCAGGAGAGACGCTCAGTAGCTCGGTATGGGCTTTTGTTAAAGTTTCGGGAACATACCTTCACCGAAGAGTCAAGCAGTATATTGCTCCCTCCCATGTATATCTCGCGAAGAGACCATGAGGATAAAATCAGAGAGATTAGAGCCCACACAGAAGCATACCGACAATCCTTCTTTCCACGAACAATACGAGACTGGAATAGAAGGGAGAACCGATAGAGGTACTCAGGGTACCCTCCGCCACACATCGTCAGGTGGCTTGCGGAATATGGATGTAGATGTAGATGTAGATGTATTCAGCAAATTAAGTTATAGAATGCTTCTAAGAGCAGTGCAAGCTGTCTTTAAGTAAGGAGTCTGACCAAAGTTCAGTTTGTGGAGTGTTAGAATCCAGTTAGTTGTTAACAGAGACTGAAGAGCAAATACTCTTTAACCAAGTCCATGGTGAAAACCGAACCAGTAGACTGACTGGTGCACACTTCCACTGCATCAACACTGTGCAAGAATTACGTCTGGCTCAGGCGAGCCCTGGGCAGGCTTATATGCAGGATTCTGTTGGGCATGGCCTCGCACCAAAAGTGATCATGTATCTCTTGCAAGATTACTTTCTGGATCAAGGAACATCATATACAGAAATGCTGGTTTTGCATAACTCGAGAGGGCCATGTGATGACAGCGAGAATGATGTCTGTAGAATTACGGTGTTAGGCACAGTTATAACCTGCCTGAATAGCCGTGGGCACTAAAGCACCTGCTTTTGGCCCTGGGAGGCACATGTATTCACAATAAGGGCTGGTGTGCTTTCCAGCGTGGGTGTCATTTTTAGGCGGTTTCCCACACCACTGTAGGTGAAAACCAGGCTGGTACCCGCATCCTTCCTCAGATTCACACTATGCAACCATTTTGAAAACTTGAAACTTTCTGGCAGCTTAAAACTGTGTGCCAGTCCAAGACTCAAACTCGGGACCTTTGCCTTCCGTGGGCAAGTGTTCTACCAACTGAGCTACCAAAGCAGGACTCGTGTGACTCATATTAGCACTCACTCCACTGCAGAGTGAAAATCTCTTTCTGGAAACATCCCCCCACACTTTGGCTAAGCCATGTCTCTGCAATATGCTTTTTTCCAGGAGTGCTGGTTCTGCAAGGTTTGCATGAGAGCTTCTGTGAAGTTTGGAAGGTAGAAGACGAGGTACTGGCAGATATAAAGCTGTGAGGACACGGCATGAGTCGTGCTTGGGTAGCTCAGTCGGTAGACCACTTGCCCACAGAGGGAAGGGTCCCAAGTTAGAGTCTCGGTCTGGCACAAAGTTTTAATATGCCAGGAAGTTTCATGTCAATGCACAACCCACTGCAGAGAGAAAATCTCATTCTGGAAATTTAGAAAACTTTCTCACACTTGCACATAGAATTTACTGTAGACACAAACAAATGAGGTAAATGATTCTGTCGTGGGATGTGAGCAGGAGACTGATGGCCTTAGATGTTTAGTCTCCTTATAACCCACAGTCAACAGTCAGCCACGAGAGAAGTAGGAATAAAAAAAGTGTAATGTAGGATATCTAATAAAAGCTAGTGAGGGAGGTGACACGACATCCCTTCACCCCCAGCAGCTACCATCAGGGTAGAAGAAACAGTTGTTGCGTGTTCTACCTGAGCCACTAGTAAGAAGGGTGGTGCACTGGTGTCCACGGGTGTCGCTGTCTGACAGGACAAGGATTGATGTAAGTTGCATTAGTTCCCACAAGATGTGACAATTTGCCAGTCGCAGAGAAGCAGGCGGCTGCTGACCAGGATGGTGGAGTTACTGCTGGAGGCCATGGACGGAGGCCACAGCATACATCACAGACCTGTTGCAGGTGGAGATTGTTCCGAAGATCCAGGTGCACACACTGGGGCACCCATGCAGAAAAAAAGAGGCCTTGATGACGACACGTGCCGATGGCTGGTGCAATGTGCCTGAGGGGTGGTGAGGGCAGCCATGAAGTCGCTCAGTGGGACTGTGGCCATAAATTGTGGTGGGCCTGTAAGTTTCCAGGGAACTATGATGGGCTTTAAATGTATTGTTGGACATCATTCCCTTGTGGACCTGGGTCTTCAAAGTGCGGATAAAATGTTCTGTATGAGTGTTGGGAGCAAGGTGAAAGGTGCAGTATGAAACTTTTGAAGTCTGTTAAGGGCACAGTACTTCCAAACTCAAGGGAGGTAAATGCTGTCCCATTATCTGAAACCAAGATGTGTGGGTTCCCTTCAAAGGGGAGGATTTTTGTTTCAAAGACCACAATAGTAATGTAAGAAATGACCTAAGCTATGTGGAACACAAAAGGAAATGAGAAAAGGATCTACCTCATGGAACCCAAAAAACGGCCTGTGAAATCTAGACAGATACACTGTCCTGACACTGCAGTGTTGGACCAGGTACAGAACTTCTGTGGAGGTGCACCTTGATGGACATGACAGCCAGGACATTGATGGACAAGGACCTCAATGTCAGTGTCATTATTATGTTAGATATGGCACATGTCCCAATGGGCAGTGTGGAGGACACACAATGCTCACGGCTGAAGAGGGAGAGACGTGAGACATGGCAGTAGTTCTTGTCAGAGATCCACAACTGAACACCTTAGTTTAAGTTTAGTTGGTTTTTCCATGGACAGTATGGGTGAAAATTGTGGCTGGGAGGTGTGTGTGTCTACCTGTGTCGCACAAAGTGACTGATATGGCATAACATTGGGTCCTTGTGGGTTGTGGCCCCAACTTCGTGTGATATTAAGGGCAAAGGTGAAATGGTCGAATCCAGATCTGAATCTAGCAGGAAACACTTTATGTTGTTCAAAATCTGGATTTGGGTCTATGGGGGATAGGGACAGTTGCATTAACATTCAACATCACTGGCCACTAGTGGGTAGAGTAATTAAAATTTGTCAAGTACGGCACACAGAGCTGGAGGTAGTGTTTGGTCTGGTTTGGTAAGTATTGCTTATGCTTAGGCCCAAAAATAGTGAGTAACAGTCAGTGGTCTGTAACAAGATGAAGTTATTGGATGGCATAGGCATTAGCAACACCACCTATTGCTGGGAAGAAGATAGGTCTTGGAAGCATATGTATTAAGAAGCTCTGTGCCAGTGAGGTATTCGCATTTGTAGAACAGAATGTACCTATACTGTGGAGGGACGCGTTGGCTGCTTCTGCCAGCAGCAGACCAGGATTTTCTTGTCAAGCATGGTGGCCACTGAAGGCAGTCCTTCCAAGTCAGCAAAGCTTGTTGTCAGTGAGTTGGTCCTTTAAAATGCGTACCTTTGCATCATATCTGGTTCAGTGTGTATCTGGATGAATGAGTGGTGTTGACTTGTAATTAATATATGAACTTAAGTTTCAAGAGAAGATGACACAAGTAGCCCCAGACTCATCTCGGAGGAGAACGGAAATTGCCATGGTAAAGGAACTAAGTCATTTAGCGTCAGCTCAGGCCGCATTTCAGAACAGAAGAGCGAGTTGTTTTTTGGTTGCACCCCCCCAAGAGCCCTTAGTTTTACAAGTCAGGTGATTGTCTGTACTGATCTGATTGGCAGGACAGCTTTGCTGATATCGGTTTGGCCTATTCTGGCAAGAAATGGTTGGTGGTTGTTGTATCAGTTGAAATACGACTGATGAAAAGCCAACGTCTTTGTAAAACTTAATAAAAATTACTTGCTTCCCTAATCCAGAAAGAATTCACCATGGGTGAATTCAGCAATTTGGGGCATTAAATCTAGTGTTAACAATATTTCAATTCCATTTAACAATTAAATATTTTACTTTTGTATAACAATTTAAATCTCAGAATGTTGGTATAATGGTTATTTCATTATGCAGCACCTACAGCTGGCATCACAGGACTGTGATGGCAGCAGCGTTACAAATGTAGCAAAATCTGTTTTCAGAGAGGGTGTTAAGGAGTACAAGCAATTGAAACACTCGTACAACAAAGAATAGGACTTGACCATCTGATCAGTACATGTTTACAAGGCAGTTTTTAATATTAATAAAGGAAGTGAATGATCGATTTCTAGCATTATTAGAGGAGGTAACAGACTGTGAGTTGTAATAGAATAGAGGTTGTGTGACATTGAAAGGCAAAGGCCTCCTTGTCAGACTGTGGTCTTTTCTCTTCTTCTTCTTCTTCTTCTTCTTCTCTTTAAAAAAAGAAATAGAAAGATGGGCTTCATATGATGACTGCAAAGCACAAGGATGGCACCATTTGGTTGCCAACCTATGATGAAACAGATTGAAATCATGGAACAGAATTTTGAAATGCAACAATTTGTTTCAACTATAATCAGAGAGGATGAACATTGTAAGTAAAATTTATTTATGGTTTGTTAGCACCACCAATTATGCTCTTTGATTAAAATGTAACTATTTAATTGGCAAAAGAAAAGGTGCCAAACTGATCATATAGTAATGTATGGAAGGCATCAAGTCACCTAACTGTTAAATCTTTCTGAATATCAACCAGAGTAACCTACGAAATTAGATTTATCTAACAAAAGTGTAAAATGACAGCTACAAAACATAACATTTTTCATTGCATTAATGTGTCTTTTAATAAATAATAACATTTAGAGTAAACACCTGAGGGGTGGTTCCTGTGACCCAAGTTTATTTATTGCAAATAAATTTTATTTATCACAAAAGTAAATTAATTTAGTTCAGTCAAACTGAATAGAAAGAAGCCAAAAAAATGATGATGATAAAACATCAAATGAACAAATAAGCACAATAATAAAAGATTACGGTTTGAAAGAATCATAAAAGTAAGCAATTCACAAGACAGATATAAAATAATAGTTTTATTAAAGAAAACAAACCTAGATGAGATTAAAAAATTACAGATCATGACTTATTATTCTAAGTCAGTAACTTTTGCACTTCATTTCATTACAATCCACTAGAACCATAAATAGGCCAAGGTGTCTGCTCTAGTCAGCAGCTCTAAACAGAAGAGAGATATTTTTCGATCACGGCCGTGAGAGCCCTCAGTGTCACAAGTCAGGTGGCCTGAGCTCCCAGTTGGTGCACACCGACAGCGCAGAAAGATACGTATATAGCTTCTTTTCTGTGTGTACTTCGTAGATTCTTACTTAAGTTGCGTGTAAGTTTCGAGGTGTAATTTCGAGTTTTAGTTACTGTAATTGTAAATTCATGCAGATTGTAGCGCAGACATTAGGCATTTGTACAGGTTAGTTCATACATTCTTTGCGTGTTTCCCTTGCGTTATCTAGGCACGGACTCGTGTTTCAGTAACTGTTGTTCAACATCGATTAGAATGGACAGGGACTGTGATTGCTGTGTTCGGATGAGGGCTGAGTTGGCATCCCTTCGCTCACAGCTGCAGGCGGCGCTGACTTCGGTCGCGCAGCTTGAGGCTGTTGCCAATGGGCACCACTGTGGGGAGCCGGACTTGGGTATCACGGGGATGTCAACCTCGTCCCGTCTGTCCCCAGATTGGTCTGCCGCTGTAGTTGCCCCGGTTGCTGCCCGCAGTGGGGCTGAGCCCTCGCGTGTGGTTGATTGGGAGGTTGTTCCAAGGCATGGCAGGCAGTGAAAGACATCCCCGGAGGCTGATCAGAAAGCCTCCCCGGTGCGCCTGACAAACAGGTTTCAGGTACCGTCTCTGGCTGAGCCAGATGCAGCTGCCTGCCCTGTTTCAGAGGATGATTCTCAGCCTTCAAGGTCTGGGCAATCGCAGAGGGTGGGCTTATTGGTAGTTGGGAGCTCCAATGTTAGGCACGTAATGGGGCCCCTTAGGGATATGGTGGCTAAGGTGGGGAAGAAATCCAGTGTGCACTTCGTGTGCATTCCGGGTGGAGTCATTCCTGATGTGGAAAGCGTCCTTCCGGATGCCATGAAGAGCACAGGGTGCAGCCAGCTGCAGGTGGTGGCTCATGTCGGCACTAATGACGTGTGTCGCTTTGGATCTGAGGAAATTCTCTCTGGATTCCAGCGGCTGTCTGATTTGGTGAAGGCTGCCGGTCTTGCTTACGAGATGAAGGCAGAGCTCACCATCTGCAGCATCGTTGACAGAACCGACTGCGGACCTTTGGTGCAGAGCCGGGTGGAGGGTTTGAATTAGAGGCTCAGACAGTTTTGCGACCGTGTTGGCTGCAGATTCCTTGACTTGTGCCATAGGGTGGTGGGGTTTCGGGTTCCGCTGAATAGGTCAGGAGTTCACTACACTCAGCTGGCGGCTACACGGGTAGCGGAGGCTGTGTGGCGTAGACTGGGCGGTTTTTTAGGTTAGAAGGCCTCGGGAAAGTACGGGGTGGGCTGCAATCTCAAAGGGTGCATGGCAAATACAGGACGTGCTTGGATCAAGAAACAGTCGGAATTGTAGTTGTAAATTGTTGTAGTTGTGCTGGGAAAGTCCCTGAGCTTCAAGCGCTAATAGAAAGCACAGAAGCTGAAATCATTATAGGTACAGAAAGCTGGCTAAAGCAGAAAACATTTTCTTGAAATTTTGTAGAAAATCTGAAGAAATTCTGGTCGTATGTAAAGTACACAAGTGGCAAGACGCAGTCAATAACCTCGCTGCGCAGTGCCGATGGTACTGTTACCGACGACTGTGCCGCTAAAGCGGAGTTATTGAATGCGGTTTTCCAAAATTCCTTCACCAGGGAAGACGAATGGAATATTCCAGAATTTGAAACACGAACAGCTGCTAGCGTGAGTTTCTTAGAAGTGGATACCTTAGGGGTTGCGAAGCAGCTCAAATCACTTGATACGGGCAAGTCTTCAGGTCCACATTGTATACCGATTAAGTTCCTTTCATATTACGCTGATACAATAGCTCCCTACTTAGCAATCATATACAACCGCTCGCTCACCGATAGATCTGTACCTACAGATTGCAAAATTGTGCAGGTCGCACCAGTGTTTAAGAAGGGTAGTAGGAGTAATCCATCGAACTACATACCTATATCATTGATGTCGGTTTGCAGTAGGGTTTTGGAGCATATACTGTATTCAAACATTATGATTCACCTCGAAGGGAACAATCTATTGATACGTAATCAGCATGGTTTCAGAAAACATCGTTCTTGTGCAACGCAACTAGCTCTTTATTCGCACGAAGTAATGGCCGATATTGACAGGGGATCTCAAGTTGATTCCTTATTTCTAGATTTCCGGAAAGCTTTTGACACCGTTCCTCATAAGTGACTTCTAATCAAGCTGCGGGCCTATGGGGTATTGTCTTAGTTGTGCGACTGGATTTGTGATTTCCTGTCAGGAAGGTCGCAGTTCGTAGTAATAGACGGCAAATCATCGAGTGAAACTGAAGTGATATCAGGTGTTCCCCAGGGAAGCGTTCTGGGACCTCTGCTGTTCCTGATCTATATAAATGACCTGGGTGACAATCTGAGCAGTTCTCTTAGGTTGTTCGTAGATGATGCTGTAATTTGCCGTCTAGTAAGGTCATTCGAAGACCAGTATCAGTTGCAAAGCGATTTAGAAAAGATTGCTGTATGGTGTGGCAGGTGGCAGTTGGACGCTAAATAATGAAAAGTGTGAGGTGATCCACATGAGTTCCAAAAGAAATCCGTTGGAATTCGATTACTTGATAAATAGTACAATTCTCAAGGCTGTCAATTCAACTAAGTACTTGGGTGTTAAAATTACGAACAACTTCAGTTGGAAAGACCACATAGATAATATTGTGGGGAAGGCGAGCCAAAGGTTGTGTTTCATTGGCAGGACACTTAGTAGATGCAACAAGTCCACTAAAGAGACAGCTTACACTACACTTGTTCGTCCTCTGTTAGAATATTGCTGCGCCGTGTGGTATCCTTACCAGGTGGGATTGATGGAGGACATCGAAAGGGTGCAAAAAAGGGCGGCTCGTTTTGTATTATCACGTAATAGGGGAGAGAGTGTGGCAGATATGATACACGAGTTGGGATGGAAGTCATTAAAGCAAAGACGTTTTTTGTCGCGGCGAGATCTATTTACGAAATTTCAGCCACAAACTTTCTCTTCCGAATGCGAAAATATTTTGTTGAGCCCAACCTACATAGGTAGGAATGATTATCAAAATAAAATAAGTGAAATCAGAGCTTGAACAGAAAGGTTTAGGTGTTCGTTTTTCCCACGCGCTGTTCGGGAGTGGAATGGTAGAGAGATAGTATGATTGTGGTTCGATGAACCCTCTGCCAAGCACTTAAATGTGAATTGCAGAGTAATCATGTAGATGTAGATCGTGTGATGTGGTTTCATTGGCAGACTAGCATTGCTTATGTCAGTTCGAATTATTCTGCCATTGACCAGTCATTTGTTGTTGTATCAGCTGAAAGGCGACGAACAGATACATGGCTTATTTGTAAAATTTAAACAATAAAAATTATTCGTCTTCAGGACCTGGGACATCTCTTACAGTTGTACCAAAAAAATATTTGTGTGTGGCTACATGTTGTTGTTTGCTGCGACATAGTCATTATTTCATTCAAGTCCATTGGCTGAGAATTTTAACCCTAAATATGTTAGACAGTTGCAGGAAGGAACACTTGTGTAGAGTGCATTTGAGCCCTTTTGCAGTCAGGATTTGGAACAAGAGTTTGAGGCTCCAAAGCTGGTCCTCTGGAACCACGCCAGTAACTGAGATATTATCAAGATATGCAGCACACGTTGGAATACCTTGCAGTGATTGATTCACAAATCTGAGGAATATGGCAGGGGCTAATGAGGTTCTCGATGGTAATCAATTAGAATGGTAGAAGGCTTATTGTGTATTGAGAAATATGTAAGCCTGCGATGCTGTGTCCATGGGTTTGAAAAATATGCTTCTGAAAGATAGAGTTCAGCAAGTAAGGTACTGTGGCCTAAATTTGTATAAAGTTCATATGGAGTTGGTAGGGGTTAAGTTTCAGTTTCAGCTTGTGTGTTTATTGTTGCTTTAAAGTCACCATAATGTCTTAAACTGCCGTTGGGCTTATATACTGTTACCAGTGGAGTAGCCTATTGACTATGGGGAATAAGCATTAACATATCTTTGCGAGTATGTAGAGTTCTGTTTTGAGAGCATCCTTTAGAGCCAGGGGCACTGGATGAGCTTTTAAGAAGTGCGAGGTAAGCATTACCTTAACTGCTTCAAAATCAATCACCTTCCTTAGCCCATGTGAAACAATTTGAGAATGTAGAATATCTATCACAAAGTTTTTAGGGTGACACAGTGCCTTTCAGATGCATGGTGTGTACTGTTTCATGAATTGTAAGCCCAAAAGTGTGGAAAGAGTCTACCCAAAAAAACTTCGGAGTCAGATACTGCAAGACAGTTTACTGAAAAAGTGACTTGGTTGAAAGTGAGTAAAACTGAAAGTTAGTAAAACTGAAAATTTTCCTAGCTAGGGGGCGTGATGTCTTCCATTTGCCCAGTTGGTTGTCTCAGCCACCTAATAGGGCGGTAACCATAAGTTTTTAAGTAAGTGGGTTGGTTTAGCAAGGACACATAAGCACTAGTGTGAAGAAATAACTTTACTGAGTGTCTGCCTATGAACACATCTAAGTACATTTGCTGGGCTGTGGTCTGAGAAGTTTTCACTTCCATAGATGTATCACTCACTCTATTCATTTTCACAGATTGGGACACGCTTGTGGTGGGGTTGCTAAACCATATTTCTTTCAAGTATACCTTTTCGGCACACCTGTGGCGAAGAAAGCAATGTTTACAGGCAGGCAGTGCTGGTGCTGCTGATGTGACCTGCCACTGCTCCTGTGATTGTTGATTCTGATGCCCCTGCCAAAGCTAGCATGCTGTCTTACATGACCGGGCCATGCACTGCATGTGCAATGAAGGATCCCATAAATGGTTAATTGGGATAAAGTCGGGTGATCGGGGAGACCCAAGTGTAGTATCTACAGTTCTGTATTTTCAACAACACACTAGAAATACAGTGTTAGTGAGCAGAGCACCAGAATTACATAAACACAAGAGAACGTTAAAATAAGAATAGTAGTTCAGGCCGAGTCTGACAATGTGCAGTATGCATAATACAAAATCGTGTAACTATCCTAGTCTGAAGCGGAACTGGCACCGAGCATGGCTTAAGTAAGGGAGGGCGAGGTCATGCTAGCAATGTGCTTTGGAAACCACTTGTCCAGCAGTGGCACAACCAATGAGCGAAGCAGGCACTCTTCTTTTGCCTTCTTGCGATATGCTGAATACATACTTTTTTGTTGTGATGGCGTAGGTGAATGCGCCACCGCACCCAGCATGGTTGTTAACTCACTAAAGTCTTCATCTAGCCACCTGCATTCAGCCAAAGACTGTTGATATGCCGCACTGTCTTGTTGAAACAAAATATCTCTGTTGGGATACTCAGATGCCAGAAAATGATGCAGGTGGTCTTCATGAATACCCACGTAATTCGCACCGATCATTGCTCCTTGCAGCCCTACAATGGGCCCTAATAGTAACCAGGTGAACACAGCCGAGATTTGGTGTTGTGCCTGTTTGGGAAAGCCCTCATGAAACCTTCAGCGTACTGGGCAAGGGAGTTCTCTGCAGATTTGCTGTCCACAAGTGGCCAGACTGTATGAGAGTGATTTTTTGCCATGGAAAGGATGATAGCTGACAAAAATGCAGGTACTGTTGGTAGTTACAGGGTTTAATATGGGCAGAGGTGTGGATGGAGCCATCAGAGGTGAAGGTCAACATCCATGATGGTGACACGTTGGATGGAAGAGAGAGTGCTGTAGTTTTGGAGGAATGTCATGGCATGAGTCCAGATCATGAAGATATCAGTGAACCTGAACCAGACAAGTGGATTAGGGTTTTGAGAGGCTGGGGAAGATTTCCTCTGGTAGTTTGACATTGAAGGGTGCCTTAGAGTGCCCATGGTTGTGCCATGAATTTGTTTGTAAAGCTTCCCCTCAAAGGAGAAGTAGGTAGCAAAGACCCATTTTCTATTTAAGGTGGCTTGAGTAGACCAAATGACGTAATGTTGAACCTGTATAGGCCATGAGATGTTATGAAAGTGGTACTTTTCCCTGCCAGTCTTGTCAACCTCAGTCTGCCAGTAGCCAATCTGTGTATCCATAGGGAAGAAAAACATTTTCCGTCTTACTGTTCAAGGTGCCGGCAGTTAGTGGTGATGAATAAACATCCCATTTGGTAATTTTGTTAAAACACTGGCAGTTGATGCAGAATCACTACCTACCATCCTTCTTTACAAAAATGTCTCTGAGCACTATGGGACTCAACACATCCTTCTTTACAAGGACCACATTCGAGGGCCAAGAACTCCCTGATGGTTAGGTGTTGGTGTCTTAGAGCATTTTTTTCCATATTCTTCCGAGTTACCTCGCATTCAGATGGAGCTACACTACATGATCAATGCCAGATAGGGAGATGGTGTTGGGTTGTCTGATCTGTGTGGTATCCACTTCTGTTTTGGAATGTCCTTGAATGATGCTAAATGGCTGACACTTATCGACATTGTTGTTTAGGTGAGGCAAGTTCCCTTCTTGGCTGGATAGTATATCCTTTGTGTGGATGCTCAGCTGTGTTCGTGTAGCATGATTGTCCATTGATGGCACTGAGCTGACCTTCCAGAACTGACCTGGCTATTCCTAGGGATGAGTTGTGGCGATTCATGGCAATTGATGACCCACAGCTCTTATTGTTCACTTGTGATAGTTATGATTGTAACTAGAATATAAATTGATTTTATTAGGCTGAGTACCTTCTTGCACATGACTATAGGTCCACAGTTGAACTGAGTGTCTCGACTGTTGTTTAGAACTTGTCTTCTAAGGATGGTGATGGAGATGGTGGTGGTGATGATGATGATAATTGCTGTTCGTCTGTTGAAGGTCTTGTCCAGAGCAATCATTCTTTCATGAAATTATTGATAACAGTAATTGGAAGAGCTGTGTTCTGTTATTGATACTCATTCTCATAAAGCAGGATCTTGTCACATGTACACATTTTTTATTTGCAACCTTCAGCACACTGATCTTTCAATCTCAGAACAGTCTTGTCCAACTGGCAGCAATAAACACCTTATATCATGAAAAATGATGTCTCACAGTTGACTGATGTCTGGACAGGTTGGTCATCAGTGACAAAACTGATGTGATTTCCTGACATCTTGGGAACTTTTTTTCCATGGCAGATTTTCTTCTTTGTTGGCTTCATCTCCATTGTGCAATGTAGATTTGTTGATTTTGGTGGCTGGGAAAGTGGCTTTAACATCTGTATGATAGTTGGGAATGAGTGTGGCACATTGGAGAGCAACCTTGACCAGCTTACGACAATTTATTTCATCTCACTGGTCTGCCATATTAATCTTCTGTTGTCTGGCATGCACAGAACTGCTCTGTTGATCTGTTGTGGAGTATTATTATTGAGCTCTCTTCCTGCTCCTTTATAGTAGTGTATAACAGCTCAAGGTGTCCAGAATGGAAACATATCACCATTCAGTCCTCCGTTTTCCAAATGTCTGTTGTTTCTGCAAGGCAGCAGAGTTGACAAGGGAGCCATCTGTATGTACATGTCTCATTGTGAAGCTTGCATATGGTCTGACAGTTGCGCATAAGTCCAGGGTTTCTATTAGATAGCACATAAAGGGGTTGATGTTCAAGGGCACCATGTGAGTGCCCACGATCACACTGCAGATTGGTTTGTGTAGTTCCTTCAAAGAATGTGCAATAATTAGTAAGGATATAGTTGGACAGATGCACGGGGGATGAGGTAGTGGACTTGGAGTTAACTGAAATTGGCAAGAGGATGTGTTTGAAGGTATCAAGATCATGGACATGGGATATTGCCATAGCTCAACACTCTCCCTGAACACGCATGATAGAGTTTTGACCAACATTGGGAGGATATCTGGTTGAGAATGCGTGTCAGAAGACTGATGACCTATTTTAAATTCCATATATGATCAGGTACAGAGTTTGCTGTCAACCAATTAAGGTCTGTATTTGTCTGTGCAAATCTTTAATAAATCAACAATCTGCAACCCTGTGAACTTCTGTGGTTTAGGAAACATAGTTTATCAATACTGTTATTTCTCCCTTTATTCCACACGTAAATTGCCTGCGTGTGTGTCCGTAAGAACTTGAATTTCTTTAGTTTTAACATCATTATACTTGTGCAATCTGCGTTGGGGAGACAGTAACATTTTCCTTAAATTAATTTGGAATTTTAAAAGCATCAATTTGCATAGAGCAAAAACCATTTGTTTCAGTGGTTTTTATTAGAGTTTGTTGCACATTTTTGACACTCCTGTTCTGAATAAACAATCTCATGGCAAATAACACAGTTGTCTGTACCTGGCCCTCTTCTGGTAACAATCCAATACATAAAGGCAAGACTGTAGACTGTGTCAGACAGGAGTTTTGTAAGCGAGATTTATAGACAACTTTAAATATTTTTCCTCTGAAGTTGAGTTTAACATTTGTTTTCGGAGGAGGGGGATAAAGAATTTTTTTTAAAATTTGGTAATTATGGTAGTTACGTGCTAGTGATGGTTGTCTATGAAGATGGTATATTCAGTTCTCTCACATATGATCTTCAATCCAGTCAGATAATACAAGGAGAACACTATGTAATTGAGGGATATCAAAGAATGGATGGTGATGGAGTGTAAGGTGCCAGGTGTCTCACCCTAAAGCCATTCAACCTGATGAGATTTCATTCAGGAGGTGATACCCTCAGGAAGCACGTGAGTTGAATTTACCACCCATTAAAATTATATCGGTTTTCATAATGGTGAGAAAGCAAGCATGTATGATGATAGTCTGGAATGCTTAGGATCTCAGGCTTGCCACACATTGTGTAATACTTTTATTTTTATCTGTTTCAAAATGCATTTGTATATACAACTGAATGTAAGGTGGAGGCAGTGACATTTGTTAGATTTGTTTATGGATGCAAAAGTAACATATGAAAAACCAGTATTTCAGGATGTCAGTGATTTAAGTTTCCCTTAAATTCATTGAAAAACTAAATGCAAATGTGGTTAGGTGTCCTTCACACAGTATTCATGGATCAAGAATAATTTATGCTACTAACGTATCTATGATAATTTTTACACTAAAAATTGTGAACAATATCATCATAAATAAATCCGTATATGCAGAATGAAATTTTCACTCTGCAGCAGAGTGTGCACTGATATGAAACTTCCTGGCAGATTAAAACTGTGTGCTGGACCGAGACTCAAACTTGGGACCTTTGCCTTTCGCAGGTAAGTGCTCTGCTGACTGAGCTACCCAAGCACAACTCACAACCCATCTTCACAGCTTTAATTCTGCCAGTACCTTGTCTCCTACTGTGCAAACTTAACAGAAGCTCTCCTGCACACACTCTGTTGCAGAGTGAAAATTTCATTCAGGAAACAGTCCCCAGGGTGTGGCTAAGCCATGTCTCTGCAGTATCCTTTCTTCCATGAGTACTAGTTCTGCAAGTTTCGGAAGAGAGCTTCTGTGAAGTTTGTAAGGCGGGAGACACAGTTTTAACCTGCCAGGAAGTTTCAAATCTGTATATGTCTATGACATATTAAATACAAATTTAATTGTATTTTATTTCCTTATCAATTATTTTGTAATCAACATAATGAAAGCAGTTATATATAAATAAAATCACAGAACAAAAACAAAACTTGCTTTGGACCAGAATTGCTTTGGACCAGAATTGAAGCCATGTCCCACAGCATAATATCATGGTTGATTATGTGCTCAGCTGTCCCAGTGTTTCAGAAGCCGACACCATTTTAATGGATTGTAAATTCATCTTGTTCACTGTTTGAGAATGATATCTCTTGAGTGAACACCTACAAAGGTAAATGGCTTCAGAGTGAGATATGTGGTACATTAAACTACATCAAGCGAAATGCTTAACCTTGTAAATCACCAGCTCCCTCTCTGTCAGTCCAGGGGCAGACTACTACTTCCTAAGGTTCAGTCACTTTAAATATTTACAAATAACAGTAATATAGTTACTGACGACTAGTAAGAAACCTAATATCTACTAGATCGGGCATGGTGCCATTATGAAATCACATATCCAACTACTGATGATTAAGTTTTAATAAAATAGTTTATTGTTTCATTAATGTCTCACTAAGCTGTTTACTGGTGATCAACACAATTTATTATGCTGAACTGATAAAAGATCATTAGCTCCCAATATAGTGGATAGCAACTCAGTATACAAATTTAAAAAATGAATAAATTAGCTGGGAAACACCAGACAATGTTCACAGCTATGAAATTACTGAACTATTCTCACCAATAAACTGACTAATTGGCAATTTTCTGTCCTAAATGCTGATTAATTCAAAAATTTAAATAAAGTTCCCACACTTTATCCAAAACTAAGTTCAACTCTGCACAAAATTGTGAGAGTGCCAGGATATTTCTAAGTCCCACAGAATGCTAAATATTTCAAACACGTTACAAATGCAGCTGTATAATGACTGATGCTGCCTCCTTCAACTTGCCCCAAACTTTGCCTGCCACATCCCGTACTGAATGACCATGAGGAATGTGACCACCAACCTTCTAAAGATGGTGTAATCCCATCCAGAAAACTGTCACCCTTCTCCAACTCTCAGAACCCCCACCTGTGATAAGTGTGCACATTGATGTCACATACGGGCCTCGAGTGATTACCCATTCTCTTATACAACTTTTGATGTATAAGTTCAGTTGAAATTCTGTTTGCACCATTAGCTGTGTGCTGAAATACCCCACTATAAACATATAATAATAATAATAATAATAATAATAATAATAATAATAAAGAATAGGCCTCCGGTATGTTCTGCCAGTCGTAAAAGGCGACGAAAAGAACAAACCCCTAATAGGACTAACCCCCTTTTAGTGTGATTAGTTGGTTGAGGACAGAACTAATGAAGCCTCGGACAAGTGCTGTCATGGTCGGGGACGACGCTTGAACCCTATGCCCGTCCACAATGGTAACGACACTGCTAGCCACACGGAAAATGATTTAAATCCAAATAGAGGTATTTTGCAGGATATGCTTCCTGCAACCACTCTAGAAGGAAAACAAAGACAGAGGATGAGATGGTCAGATGAAGTTAATCGACACCTCATGTTCTGTTATTACCAAGCAACAAACTTAGGAACCAACACAACTGGATACAGATCACAAGTATACACAACATTTATTACCAGATACCCAGAATTAAATATTTTTAACAGAACAACGACTAGCTGATCAGATCCGTGTAATAATCAAAAATAACAGGATACCCCAGTCAGAAATAGAAAACTTCAAACAACAAGTACAACAAATACTGGAACAAAATGTGCAATCAGAAGAAGAAGAAAATACAGTAATGGACTCAAACATCCCAGAGCAAACAAACAAAGAACAACACGCATCAATTAAACAATCAGAGGAAAACGAAATCTTAAGACAGCCACCAGAACAAGCACAAATAGAACACGAAGTGACACACATGTTAGATATAGAAGAAAAATTTCAGCTGACATATATAGAATACAAAGACACAAATACAGACATTAGACTATACTTGCATAGACCACCAAATAACCCACAAGTTGAAACAACAATAACAACTATCAACACAACAAAATAAATGATAATACAACTATGGAAGAGTTACAACTACTGGTTTATATAGGAGCACTCACTACACTAAATATACACACTAGGCAGAGATCAGAACCAACCAACACACAGAAGAAACCCACAAAACCAGCATGGCAACACAAGCTACAAATCAGAATGGAAAAACTGAGAAAAGACATTGGACAGCTAACACAATTTATAAGACATGAAATATCAGACAAAAAACGAAAAATGTTAGGTAAAATCTCACAAGAAGCGATAGAGCAATTAGATGAAAAGAAGCAGAAATTACAAGCATTGGCCAAACGACTTAGAAGATACAAAAAAAGTGAAAATAGAAGGAAATAAAACCAAACATTCAACACAAACCAAAAGAAATTTTACCAGACATTAGATAACACATACATTAAAATAGACAATCCACCAAACATAACAGACATGGAACACTTCTGGAGCAACATGTGGTCTAACCTGGTACAACATAACAGGCATGCACGATGGATACAAGCAGAAACAGACACATACAAGATGATACCTTAAATGCCTGAAGTGATAATTTTGCAACATGAAGTCACCCAAGCAATTAATTTTACTCACAATTAGAAAGTCCCTGGAAAAGATAAAATAGCAAATTTCTGGCTAAAGAAGTTCACCTCAACACATTCACATCTAACTAAATTATTTAACATGAATATAATAGAGGGAAACATTCCACGCGGGAAAAATATATTTAAAAACAAAGATGATGTGACTTACCATACGAAAGTGCTGGCAGGTCGATAGAAACACAAACAAACACATTCATACACACAAAATTCTGGCTTTCGCAACCAATGGTTGCTTCGTCAGGAAAGAGGGATGGAGAGGGAAAGACGAAAGGATGTGGGTTTTAAGGGAGAGGGTAAGGAGTCATTCCAACCCCGGGAGCAGAAAGACTTACCTTAGGGGGAAAAAAGGACAGGTATACACTCGCGCGCGCGCGCTCGGTCGCGCCCACACACACATATCCATCCGCACATACACAGACACAAGCAGACATTTTCATTTTGTGTGTATGTATGTGTGTGTTTGTGTTTCTATCCACCTGCCAGCGCTTTCGTATGGTAAGTCACATCATCTTTGTTTTTAAATATAAATTATTTAACAGTTACATTGCAGACCCATACACATTCCCTGATACACTTACACATGGAATAACTTATCTGAAACCTAAAGATCAAGCAGACACAGCAAACCCAGCTAAATATCGCCCCATAACATGCCTACCAACAATATACAAAATATTAACTTCAGTCATTACACAGAAATTAATGACACATACAACACAGAACAAAATTATAAATGAAGAACGAAAAGGCTGTTGCAAAGGAGCACGAGGATGTAAAGAGCAACTGATAATACATGGTTATTACAAATGATTGAAGCGATTTCACAGCTCTACAATAACTTTATTATTTGAGATATTTTCACAATGCTTTAACCACACATACAAAAACTCAAAAAGATTTTTTAGGCATTCACAAATGTTCGATATGTGCCCCTTTAGTGATTCGGCAGACATCAAGCCGACAATCAAGAGAAGGTTTAAACACTGAATCTTTCACATAACGCCACAGAAAGAAATCGCATGGGGTTAAGTTGGGAGAGCGTGGAGGCCATGACATGAATTGCTGATCATGATCTCCACCACGACCGATCCATCGGTTTTCCAATCTCCTGTTTAAGAAATGCCGAACATCATGATGGAAGTGCGGTGGAGCACCATCCTTTTGAAAGATAAAGTCGGCGCTGTCGGTCTCCAGTTCTGGCACGAGCCAATTTTCCGCGGGCTACGCGTGAAACTTGCCCGCACGCATTCAACCATTTCTTCGCTCACTGCAGGCCGACCCGTTGATTTCCCCTTACAGAGGCTTCCAGAAGCTTTAAACTGCGCATACCATCGCCGAATGGAGTTCGCAGTTGGTGGATCTTTGTTGAACTTCGTCCTGAAGTGTCGTTGCACTGTTATGACTGACTGATGTGAGTGCATTTCAAGCACGACATACGCTTTCTCGGCTCCTGTCGCCATTTTGTCTCACTGTGCTCTCGAGTGCTCTGACGGCAGAAACCTGAAGTGTGGCTTCAGCCGAACAAAACTTTATGAGTTTTTCTACGTATCTGTAGTGTGTCGTCACCATATGTCAATGAATGGAGCTACAGTGAATTTATGAAATCGCTTCAATCTTTTGTAATAGCCCTGTAGATGTAGAGGTCACATATCAAGCTAAAACTAAACAAAGGTCGCTACACTACACATACATTGATTACCAAAAAGCTTTTGATAGTGTACCCCACTCATGGTTACTACAAATATTGGAAATATACAAAGTAGATCCTAAATTGATACAGTTCCAAAACATAGTAATGAAAAATTGGAAAACCACACTTAATATCCAAACAAATTCAAATAATATCACATCACAACCAATACAGATTAAGCGTGGAATATACCAAGGAGACTCATTAAGTCCTTTCTGGTTCTGCCTTGCTTTGAACCCACTATCCAACATCCTAAATAATACAAATTATGGATACGATATTACTGGAACATACCAACACAAAATCACACATTTGCTATACATGGATGATCTAAAACTACTGGCAGCAACAAATCAACAACTCAACCAATTACTAAAGATAACAGAAGTATTCAGCAATGATATAAATATGGCTTTTGGAACAGACAAATGTAAGAAAAATAGCATAGTCAAGGGAAAACACACTAAACAAGAAGATTACATATTGGATAACCACAGCGACTGCATAGAAGCGATGGAAAAAACAGATGCCTATAAATATTTAGGATACAGAAAAAAATAGGAATAGATAATACAAATATTAAAGAAGAACTAAAAGAAAAATATAGACAAAGACTAACAAAAATACTGAAAACAGAATTGACAGCAAGAAACAAGACAAAAGCTATAAATACTTATGCTATACCAATATTGACCTACTGATTTGGGCCCCCAGGGGCTCAGCATTCATTTTCTGAGTACGGGATTGGCGTCCCCGGGGTCCTGAGCTGGGGACTGGTCAGCGCAGCCAGTCTCCTGTCACCGTAACCCCCGGACATGCTTCAGCGACCACCGCATGGCACGGCGGTGGAATGTTGTGTGCTGCGGGGAATAGTAATCTTGGCGTGATCGCCTGGATTGCGAGGAAGGCCAACCTCTATAAAAACCCCTCAATCTTACGGTGTGCTCCGCGCCTATAAGATGCATGGCTGTTGGGGTGGAACAGTCGCAAGCGGGCAACCTCTGGGGCACCTGCCGCACCCCAGTTGTATAAGGCTTACTCAGGCACGCGGGGCTCTGTCTGAGCGGACCTTTAGTTCCCTAGCTGCTCTTGGGACCACAATGGACCCTTCAACCTCTACATTTCCCCCTACCAGTGGATTGAGTGGGACACTGGTAGGAAAACACACCCCATCGAAAAAGCGACTTCGTGCTACGAGTCCTCCAGCGCCTGGTGTTGCTAGAGATTTATCAGACTGTCGTAACAGAGCACATGCTGATAATCAGAATGTGTTTTTGATTATTAAAAGGAAGGAGAGTAGCTTTCAGAGGGTTTCTCCCTTTTACATCCACAAGGGTCTTGAGGGAATTGCAGGAACACTGAAATCTGTGAAGCGACTGCGCAATGGGACTCTGTTAGTTGAGACTTCTAGTTCCCGTCAAGTCGCTTCTCTTCGGAAAGCAACCTGTCTCGGAGAGTACACTATCGTGACCGAGCTCCACTCCACTTTGAATTATAGTAAGGGTGTTGTGAGATGTAGGGACGTGGTGGATATCCCCACAGACGAGTTAAAATCTGAGTTGGCTGACGCAGGTATTGTTGACGTGCAGCATATTATGAAATGAGTCGATGGGGACCACGTCAAATCCGACTCGTTTATTCTCACGTTCAGTTGCCCGAGACTCCCAGAGCATGTTAAAGCAGGGTTCTTACGTTTGCCAGTACGGCCATATTTCCCTAACCCAATGCGCTGTTTTAAATGTCAGCGCTTTGGGCATACTGCGTTGGGGTGCAATGGGATAGCCACTTGTGGTAAATGTGGTCAGCCTGCCCATGAAGGAGCCGATTGTTCATCGCCTGTGAAGTGCGTGAATTGCTCTGGGAGTCAACCTGTCTGGAGCCGGGTCTGCCCCATCTATCTCGAAGAACGTAAGATACAGGAGATTAAAACATCTAAGCGCGTCCCCTATGGTGAGGCCAAGAAGCTCTTTAAGGGCATGCAACCTCCTGTGTTTTCAAATCTTTCGCTTCCGCTCTGAAAAAACCGGTACAAATGGCCACTGTTGCTACGCAAACGGAGGTTGCTAGTGTTAGCACTGATACCTGCGTTTGCCAGTGCACTTGTGCTGCTGCGGTTGTTTTGCAACCTGCAGCTCTCCCTGCAACGTCGGACATGGCCGTGGTTGCTGACATTGGGGTACGTCCTGCCTCTCCCCATATGGTGCCTTCTGCCCAGGCGAGTACAGCTCCAGCTGTTGACAAGGTTCTGCATCCAAAGCCCCCCCAAGACAAAGACGCTGAAGGTGAAGGTTTTGCCACCTCAGGAGACTAGTCAGGGTCAGTCCGATGACGAGGCCATTGTACTGTCTGACATCTCCCTTGGCTCGTCATCAGAGCTGATGGACATTGATGTCGACCATGGGCGATCATCTCGCCCCAGGAGTAAATCTCTGGCCAGTACAGGCTCTCCTCCAAAGCACAGAGGCAGGGTGAAAGTTCAACCACCCTGATCATTGGATCCCTTATTACAGTGGAACCTGAATGGGTTCAGGACGCATGTGGCCGAATTACAACTCCTTGTACGAGATTGCCCTTTGTGCTTATGTCTCCAAGAGACCCATTTTCGGGCCACTGATGCTCCTTCTTTACGGGGCTATACTGTATATCGAAAAGATGATCTGACGGGGGAAAGGGCAAAGGGTGGTGTTGCGGTTTTTGTCTGTGACATGCACCCCTCATCTGAGCTCCCTCTCGTTACAGACTTGCAAGCAGTTGCAGTTGACCTTCTTGTGGGTCAGAGGCTCACAGTCTGTTCAGTTTACTTACCGCCTCAGGATGCAATAGACTCTGAGTTTCTCACAGACCTTATTAGCCAACTCCCCCACCCATTTCTTCTTCTGGGGGACTTCAATGCTCATAATGTCTTATTGGGCTCTCCGACTACTTGCCCCAGGGGTCGCATTCTGGAAAGCCTCATGATGTCTGAAGAACTGTGCACCCTCAACTCTGGTGCTCCCACTCATTTCTGTACTGCTTCCGGGTCGTCATCAGCTATTGACCTTTCCTTTTGCTCTCCAGCACTCATGGATTCTGCTCTGTGGGAGGTTGCTGCTGACCTTTATTCTAGTGACCACTTCCCCCTTTGGATTTGCCTCCTGGATGAGGCTGTGGCATTACCAGTGCCGCCCCAGTGGCACCTCTGCAGAGCTGACTGGACACTTTTCAGCCAACTGGCTGTTTTGGAACACCGTGCCAGTGTCCACGAATGGGTCGACCATGTTACAGCCGTGATCTCCCATGCTGCTGAATTGTCAATCCCACAGTCATCCGGTCATCCCAAGAGGCGTCCTGTCCCTTGGTGGACCACTGAGTGCCGCTCAGCCATCCGAGCCCGCCATGCAGCTCTGCGCCGCTTCAAGTGCCGTCCCTCAGCTGACAATCTTGCGGCCTTTCGGGTGGCAAGGGCCAAAGCGCGGCGAGTGATTAAAGAGAGCAAACGACGGCCATGGAAATCGTTCTTGAACTCCGTCTCCCACTCCACTAGTTCTACGAAAGTATGGGAAGCCATCAGGAGGATTTCCGGGAAACTCAGCCACCTACCTGTTACGGCATTGCTGCATCAGGGATGTCTCCTCACGGCACCGAGAGACATTGCCCAGACACTGGCTATGCATTTTGCAGAATCTACCGCCACTATTAACTGTGATCCAGATTTCTGCCGCTACCGCACTGCCATTGAGAGGGGTCACTTGGACTTCCGGTCTCCAATTTCTGAACCCTACAACTGCCCCTTCACAATGTGGGAACTGGATTCGGCGCTGTCTGTGGCTCATGATACTGCGCCTGGTCATGATCAAATCCGGTACAGCATGCTGCAGCACTTGTTGCTGCCATCCAACGAAGTTCTCCTGAATTGTTTTAAAATGATATGGTTATCCGGCACGTACCCTGACTCTTGGAGGGAGGCGATTTTGATTCCCCTCCTCAAACCGGGGAAGGACCGAACGCATCCCAGTAGTTATCGAAGTATTGCTTTGACAAGCTGTGTCGGGAAGACGTTGGAACGCATGGTCAATTGTCACCTGGTTTGGCTGCCCGAGACCAGGCAGCTCCTCAGCCCCTCTCAGTGTGGCTTTCGGAGATGTCGTTCCATTATAGACAACTTGACCCTGCTTGAGGCGGCCATCCAGCAGGCCTCCCTACGTAACCAGCATTGTCTCGGTGTGTTCTTTGACGTTAATAAGGCGTATGACACTACTTGGCGCCGCCTTATCCTCAATCAACTCCATCAGTGGGGCTTTCGTGGCTGTCTCCCCATCTTCATTCGGTCCTTTATTTCCCATCGCCTCTTTCGATATCGGGTTGGTAATGTGCTATCTGATTTGTACGTACAGAAGAATGGTGTTCCTCAGGGAAGTGTTTTAAGTGTCACCCTCTTTGCCGTCGCCATTAACAGTATCACGTCCACTATCCGGAGTCCTGCCCAATGCTCTTTGTTTGTGGACGATTTTGCTGTTTTCTGTTCTTCCTCCAGTCTTGTCACTGCTAGTCGGCAGTTGCAGCTTACGATAAAGCGATTAGAGGCATGGACTGCGAAGACGGGTTTACCTTTTCTGCAGACAAATGTATGTGTGTTCATTTTAATCGTTCTCGACGTCTTTTTACCTTCCCTGAATTGCGTCTGAGGACACCATTCTTCCTTTTAGACACACTGTGAGGTTCCTGAGCCTCACTTTTGATTCCAAGTTGTCGTGGTTGCCTCACCTTAAAGACCTCAAGGTGCGGGCACTGAAGGCACTGAATATTTTGAAGTGTCTGAGCCATCGCTCCTGGGGAGCAGATCGGGTGCGTCTGCTGCAGTTTTATAGGGCTTTCATCCGATCGCGTCTTGACTATGGTTGCACCGTGTATGGGTCAGCAAGGCCTTCGTATCTGAAGATTCTTGACGCAGTACACCATGAGGGTATCAGGCTGGCCACTGGTGCCTTCCGTACCAGTCCCATCCCCAGCCTGTGTGCTGAGGCAGGGGAACCGCCGCTCGCCATCCGGCGGAAACTCCTCATGGTGCGACGGGTGTGTCAATTCCTTGCCTGTCCTACCTCCCCTGCGTACCCTACCATTACCTGACCGACTATGGAACGTCACTTTTCCAGTCCCAGGGCAACGAGACCATTTGGGATTCGTGCCAAGCATTTGCTTGAGTCCCTTGGTGTGGAGCGTGTGGCCCCCCAACGACAAGGTTTTACCCGCCTGCCTCCCTGGTTGCTACAGAGGCCCAGCGTCCTTTTAGACTTCTCGGAGTACGGGAGGAGCTGCACTCCTGCGTTTGTTTTTACCTCCTTATTTTCCGATATTTTACACCAGCATCCCGACCATGTACCAGTATTTACGGATGGCTCTAAACAGGGGGACTGTGTTGGTTGTGCTGTTGTTTTCCCTGATCGAGTCATCAAGTTACGACTTCCTGCGGCGTTTACCATCTTTGATGCCGAATTGTTTGCGATCTTGCGGGCATTGGAGCAGATGAGATGTGTTCCCAGTCTTAAGTTTCTCATCTGTTCTGACTCCCTGAGTGCCCTTCAGACCATGCAACACTTGTACCCAGCAGATACGGTCGTCCAGAACATCCACAATGCCCTACTCCACCTGCAACGGCAGGGGAAGGAGGTTTCTTTCTGCTGGGTGCCGGGGCACGTGGGTATTAGGGGCAACGAACTGGCAGATGTGGCTGCCAAAGATGCATGTTCCCTCCCTCACGTCGTTGAATGTGCCGTCGCCCTCCATGCTGTTACCTCCCTCCTGCGTTTTCGTGTTATGCGTCAATGGGAAGAGGAGTGGCTGGCAGTCGGTGAAAATAAGCTGCGTCTGGTCAAGGCCACCACGCGGCCATGACGTACGTCCTACCAGTCATGCAGGCGGGATGAGGTTCTCCTCACTCACCTCCGCATCGGGCACAGTCCCTTAACACATGGTTTTTTACTCCGGCGGGAGGACACCCCCCCCCAATCTGCAGTGCTTGTGGCGTCCAGATTACTGTCTGCCACATTTTACTTGACTGTCTTTTATTCTCTGACCAGAGGGCGGTGGTTTCTTTGCCACCGGATTTGCCCTCTATTCTGCAAGACGACGCAACGACTGTGGTTAAGGTCTTACGGTTTTGTGTCCTGTCCAATTTGTTGCCTCGGATTTTAGGGAGAGGGTTTTAATGTGCTGCTGGGTGACTGGCTCACCCAGGTTTTATGTAAGAGGTCCGCCAGTCACGAATACCTCCTTGTTTCCCTTCGGTTTCTGTTCTCCTTTCCTTGTGTTTCCTTTCCTTTTTTAGTGTGTTTCTTCTCCTCTTGTTTTGCCTCTGTATGTGAGGATTTGGAACTGCATCAGGTCTGTGTCTTTTAGCCGTTCTCCTTGTTCGCTGTCCGTCTTAGTAGTCCCTTCACAGTATGTGTACCTGTTTTTATGCGTTTGGGCGCTGATGACCACGCTGTTTAGCACCCGTAAACCTCAAACAAACACACACACACACACACACACACACACACACACACACACACACCTACTGATTTGGAGTAGTGAAATGGAGTAACACAGTCCTAGAAGCACTCAATACACTTACACGATCACAATTCCACAAGTATAGAATACATCACATACATTCAGCAACAGAAAGATTCACATTAACCAGAAAGGAAGGAGGAAGGGGATTTATCGACATAAAAAACCTACATTATGGACAGGTAGAAAATTTAAGAAAATTATGTATAGAACGAGCAGAAACTAGCAAAATACACAAAGCAATCACTCATATAAATACATCGGCTACACCACTGCAATGTCATAACCACTTCTGCAACCGTTTAGATCACATAACATCAACAGATACAAAGAAAGTAAACTGGAAAAAGAAAATTATACTATCAACTACAGGAGTCATACCACACAATATCCACCAGTACATCAATGCAATACAGCTACATCCAAACGTATATATACAACTACAGAAATATGTAATTATTGATACATGTTCAATTACCCAAAAGTTCCTAAATGCAATGTAACATATACCACACAATTAAAAGGAATTCACGCTTTATCAAGGTCCGCGTCACTTTCCATTTTTAACCAGACATAACGTCTGAGAAAGGGATATAATAATAATATTAATAATAATAATAATAATAATAATAATTTTTAATGCCATAGTTTGTGTAAATACTATTCCAACTTTAGCCATATTACCTTTGGAATAGCTTCTGTGAAAATAAGTTGTCATTTTTTTTGTCCATGTCAGCATACTATTTATCATATTATTAATGGTGTGATTGGTCATGCCAGGAGCATCGAAAATATGCTCAACAAAATATAGTGGCAAACATTAAAACATGTTTAACAAAATAGGTTTAATCATTTTATCAGAATCTCATTCCATTTTTAGCTTGTTATCAATCTTACGAAGCAAAACATAGGTGTTTTTATTTGTCAGACAGTGTGTACTTTTGGTATTTGTGAGTCACCCATATTTATCTGATGACTGACATGAAGTGACAGGGTTGTAGCTAGACCTAAGGCTTCACCTTGAAGTAACTCATAGCTGTGTGTAACAGAGGTTTGGAGGTGTGGCTTCTGCAGAGAACAACTTCTAAAGACTAAGTCGTGTTAGCCTAGCTGCCCAACATCACATCTACGACATGTCTGCGCCATGTGGAGAACTCGAGAGATACCATATTGAGTGTTGTCCTAATCACTGGAAGCCCATAATTAGTTGGTTTTATATTGTAACTGATGTCCTACTGATAAATGCTATTTCAAAGCACTAGCACATTGAGGATCTCTCAGACTGCACCATTATTATTGTAGTTGTAAGAAAATGGTAGGAAATATATTGGTGGGTAAAGAATTTTCAGCTTTCGTTGTTTTGATATAACTTGAGTGTTACGAAAGTATGCCATGTCAAGGCAATGGAACATTTAAGATGTATCAAAAATGCATTGTTCTTGGTATAATTTTTTATAATTAAATGTTAGTTAATGTCACATAAGTGATACTATAAGTCGGTGAAGAATGGAAGATTACAGCAATGTACTGGGTATAGCTGCAGATTGTGAAGTCATGGTGTCGGACTTCATGAAAAGCAGTTTCCATTTATTTATTTATTTTTAATTCACATTTGTGTTTACTAAAAGATTCTGAGACTTTCTTGTTAATTTAATAGAAGTATGTTCTGTAATACTAAATGTTATGTGTGTATAAGAGCTCTGTTTCACAGGAGTGAGTTTGTTCCATTATGTGCACATGGTAGAGAGTATCGGCAGATGAACATTGTTTTCCTCATCACTGCTTGATTCGATATCAATTCAATATTTATTTATTTATTCATACAAAAATCACACCACAGCTTAATACCCATGACATCACAGAAACATCACTGTTTCGTGCATGAACTCTTGAAATCTATTGAAAATGAACAACATTAATCATGCAGTAAAGCTGATATAGACAGCATTAAATATCTCTCCAAAATGTGTCTTCTAATACGATTGGTAGTGGTGAAGTGACAGGAAATGTGATATTTGCGGATAAATATGCTATAATGCCTATAGATTTCATCTTGAAGTCATCTGCTGGTGTTATTTAGTAGTTGATTATGAAATGGATAAACTTTTGGGTAGAGTGTAATATTGCCCCCACACACCATTAAATTTTAGTTTTGGTGACAGCTGGGGTCTAGCTTAGTTACGATCGCTAAATGTCTCTACCTTACTCAGACACGCTTGTATTAGAACATTGTATTTGGTCAACTCTTTTCAAAACACATGCACTGTAGCTTTTTATAAATCTACCTGTTTCATACGTGTATTACCAACTTTGGCAATCTGATTCTACTTTTATCCAAGTGAGTACTGTAAAGTGATATATGTTATAGTTTGATGGAAGCAGACATCATCTGTATTTGTATCTCATCAGAACAGTTGATGAGCAAATTGAACTTGGGATTACATTCGTTACGTATGTTTCGGATAGAATAATTATTTCTGAAAAATATTGTTGTTAGTAGAGGATATAAAACAGTATGTCACATCAGGGATCTAGTAGTGGATATTGGTTATCATAATGTGAAAGTTGATGACTGGCTCAGCATTAATACTGCACAAGTGAAGTATTGCTCCTACTTCTGCCTAATCATGTATCTGCCTCATTGAAACATAAAAATGAAAACAAGTATCAGTAATCAGATGATAATATAACAATATGAGAAAATTGACATTTTGATTTTGTATCACCCCTTTAAAATGTTTGATGATTCATAAATGTTCTTGACTCTGTAGTCCACCTTCCAGAGATCATATTTAGTCTGTACCATTCTGCTGATAAACTGAAGTCTTATCATCTGTAATATAGTTATTTACATGTAGTTACTCTATTCTGTGCAAATTCACGGTACCACTCCTCAGTGTTTAATTATTGGCAAGGAACATATTGTCAGCAATGTGATTAAAAACTATCAATGTTGTAACATTTACTGAGCTGCTATTACAGTTATCTGTCAGATAAAACTTAAATGTCTCTGTCATGTTTCAGTCGTAGACAACAAACCGATCCTCTCAGTCTTCCAGATAATGCTGTTGGAGCACATTGCGATGTGCCGACTGGTGATGGGAAACAAGTGTCTAGCTTTGCAAGAAATTGCACAGGCGTGTATGCTCTGCCAGCAGCAACCACGGCTGCTGCAGACCCACAGCTCACAGATGCATACGTTGCTTGGCCTTTATTCAATGAGCATGAACTGTTTGGAACAGGCTGAGGATCAGTTTATGGCTGCACTCAAGGTTAAGTCTGGGACCAACAGCAGTAGTGATGCTGCAACGCCGCCTCAGGTAAGCCCGATGTCACCTGTATAGTGTCAGCCAAAGCACATTATGTAGTTATTTACTGTTTCTACTCTTAATGTTTCTGCTCTTAATGTATTCTTGACACACTTCCTGTAGATCTTTAAGGGTTATAGACCGAAGACAGGAAAGCAAGGTGGAATGTTTTCAGCCCAGCAATGAAAACCTGACTTTTAGATAGAAAAAGCATTTTAGATTCTTTTAGGTCACAACTTTTTTCAGTGTTTTCCCAGTGAGTAAACTCCATTTCTGTAATGTGATTCCAAAACTTGAGAGAGATATCCATTGACAACTACTGCATTTCATTTCATCAGACCTGAAATGCTTTACACTCAGAGACTGGATTACTGGTAGAAATACAGTGTGTCACAGACTTAAAGAGGCAATTTTTTTGAAACCCCATAACTGCTTCCCACTATGATGTAGAAGTTTGAAATGTGGCTCAAAGGTGCCCACAACCATCCTCTGCAATGGTGGAAAAGTGTGGCACCCTTAGGGTCAACAGTGCTTCAAACAGAAAGATGTCGACACGTGTGTGTGTGTGTGTGTGTGTGTGTGTGTGTGTGTGTGTGGGGGGGGGGGGGGGGGGGGGGGGGAGTCTGAGCTCATTAGTTCATCAGAGGCGTAAAATGCGTTAATGATGTCACATTGGCACCAAATTTCACCATATTCTGACCAACACCACTGTGGATGTGTCACAACGGAAAGGTTCTCACACTTCCTCTTTCCCACATTTCACCCCTTCTTTTGACTATATGGTATTCTGGATACGGATCGTAATAAACAGTTCCCAAGTTTTCTATATACACATATATTTTACCATAAAGACTGATACACATGAACACTGCATGATGTACAAAGTCAGACTGAATTAAACATGGCCGGCCGGAGTGGCCGAGCGGTCTAGGCGCTACAGTCCGGAACCGCGCGACCGCTACGATCGCAGGTTTGAATCCTGCCTCGGGCATGGATGTGTGTGATGTCCTTAGGTTAGTTAAGTTTAAGTAGTTCTAAGTTCAAGGGGACTGATGACCTCAGACGTTAAGTCTCATAGTGCTCAGAGCCATTTGAACAATTTTTTTTTAATTAAACATGGTGGCTCGTCAGAGTAGTTAATATTCCAAAGATTGTAATTTGTGTGTGCAATGTGACCTATCGAAGCCACACAGCACCCCTCCCATAGTACGGAGTACAGCCTATGAGCCCTGACGGGGATCGTGTGGGTTTCAGCGTCGGGGTGAGTTGTGCAAGGCAGCAGGTGCACTACTGGAAGCTCCATCTCCGTCGGGTCGGCATGCAGAGGGCGGCCGCTGGTCCATCTCATAATCCAAAAACTAGCAGGGGAGGGAGTGATGCATCGGCCATCTCGGGAGTAGTGGTGTGGGAGAGGAGGCGGCGTGTGAGCGTGCCTTTCCCGAATGCAGACTGAGCCGTCCGGAGAAATGAAAGCTCAAACGCATGACGGGGTCGCACTCTCGTGGGAGGGACAACCTGTGCACTATCTTGATATTGAGTTCCTCGGTGAGGGTCTGGTCTGTGCTGTCGGTGAGCAGTACAAGCACACTATTATCTAACACCATAACCGACCCGTCGTCGACGCGGTCAGGTGGTATGTTGCAGTGGAAAAGGGAGGACGGGGCCTCCGTGTCTCTAATACCTGAAATGTCTTCAAAACCTGTGAATGGGGATGATAATGACATGCCTGAGGAACATGCGAACTGTGGTGGTGAATCGTTGGATGGAGAAAACCCAACCGTAGGTTTAATGGACTCGTTAGCAGGTTTGTCAAAAGAACATGTGCTCGGGCAGTCCGACTGGGACGGTAGAGAGGTGTCACAGTCTACAAAGGCAGGCTTGAGCCTGTGTAGAGAAATAGTTTGCAGGCGATATTTTATCATAATGTTGAACATTGTCTCGCTTTTCCGGAGTACTTCGAAGGGGCCAAGGTAAGGGGGTTGTAAGGGTTGTCTGACAGAGTCGTCCCTGAGCATGACGTGCGAGAAAGAGCTGAGTGCGGTCGGCACGTAAGTGTCAGATGGGGAACGGCTGACAGGTGGGTGTAGCCGGGTGTTTCTAAAGCATGCACGCATCCTTCCGATAAAGTCTGGGACGGAGGGGGAATCCTCGGGATCTTGTTGGAGAATTAGTTCCCCAGGTAAAACAGGTTTTTCGCCGAAAACGAATTTGGAAGTCGTCCCACGTAAATCTGGTTTACATGTAGAACGTAGGACCAGCCACACCCAAGGAAGTGCCACGGACCAGAGACAGTTGTGGTACCTGAGTGCAGTTTTAAGGGTGCGGTGCCATCGTTCCACCAACCCGTTGCTTTGTGGGTGGTAGGCTGTCGTCTGGATCTTTTTAGTACCGCAAAGATTACAGAGAATCGTAAAAAGTGCAGATTTGAACTGTCGACCCTGATCGGTTGTGACGGTGGACGGACTGCTGAACCTAGTGATCCAAGAAGAAACAAATCCTTTGGCCACAGTTTCTGCTGTGATGTTGGGTAAGGGGACGGTTTCCACCCAATGAGACATTGGTCTATTGTGGACAGGATATACCTGTGGCCCTCCAACGGAAACAGGGGATCGATAAGGTCGATATATACGTGACGGAAATGTTCCTTAGGGATGTCAAACTTGCTGAGTGGTGGAGAGGTATAAGGTCCTATTTTGTTTCATTTAAAGGAAATGTAGCTGCATGCCTGTGTTTGACAGTCCCGTTTCACATCTTTCCACACAAAACACTTGGTGACGAGGCGACTGGTGGCTCGGACTGGGTGGGTAAGATTATGCAAGGCATCGAAAACCTGTCGGCGCAGCAAGGGCGGGAGCGCAAGGCCGCAGGATGCCCGCAGAAGAGTCACACCACACTTCATCCAAAATGCCAGGGAACTTAGCCTTGGTAAACATGAGCAAAGACTGCGGGTCCGTGAGCAGAACCTGAGTGTCCTTGTCCAAAGCCTGTAGAGCAGCGAGGTCGGATAACTCAACAATACTTGAAACAACATTGATCCGCGAGAGGAAATCAGCGTATGTTCTCCGTGCCTTTGACATAGCGTACATCTGTAGTAAATTGAGAGACCACGTCGAAGTGGTGGAAATGTCGGGGGCGGGGATCCTGTGGCAGGTTGCAGAAGGCGTCCGCCAGCGGTTTGTGATCAATAAGAATGAAGAAAGGACGTCTCTCGATGTCAGTGCGTAAATGTTTGACGGCCTCGTACACTGCCAGAAGCTCTCTATCAAAAGCGGAATATTTCTTCTGTGCTGTAGACAGTTTTTTGGAGAAGAAATGAAGTGGTGATACGTGTCACCTTTGCTCTGTTGTAATACTGCTCCGACTGCGATGTCGCTGGCGTCCGTAGTGATAAACAAATTGGCAGACGGATCAGGGTGGGTGAGTACGACTTCGAGAGCTAAAGCTGTTTTAAGAGCCCTGAAGCCTCTAGCATAGGTTCAGTCCAACAGACTGGTTTAATGCCCGAATTTTGTTTGCCAGAGAGTGAGTCCATCAGCGGGGTCTGCACAGCGGTGGCAGAAGGTAGATGACGGCAGTAGTAATTTATAGTACCTAGGAAACATCTGAGTTCTTTGAATGTAGCTGGGGGTGGCAATGACGGGGTTTGGGAGGCTGTATTCTGTCTATGAAGATAGTGTAACCTAGAAGCGTCACAGAAGACTGATGCAATTGGAATTTTTCTTTGTTGACCTCGACACCGTTGGATGCCAAAGTCTGGAGGACCTGGGATAAATGATCTTCGTGGTCTTCCGTCGATTTGCTGAAAATGAGTATGTCATCCAGATATGCGAAGCAGAACTCAAATTGTCGTAAGATTGAGTCAATGAAACATTGCCACATTTGTGCTGCATTCTTTAAACCAAATGGCATGAAGTTGTACTGGAACGAACCGAGCGACGCGATGATCGCAGTCTTTGGAATGTCTTCAGGTGCTGGTGATAAGCATGTTTGCAGTCGATCACACTGAAGATTGTGGCGCCCTATAACATATGAATTTATGTTTGGCACGGGGTAATTATCCATGACAGTGCGAGCATTTAAACGTCTGTAATCACCACACATTCGAAAAGAACCATCGTGTTTGGTGACGAGGTGAATTGGTGAAGACCAATTGCTGACCGATGGCTGTATAATGCCTGCCTCCAGTAGTTCGTTAATTTACTGCTGGGCCACATGCAACTGAGGACCGGCAGAGGTAATTATCTTGTGTGTCGTTCCGTCAGTGACGGAAGAGACTGAGAACTGCACACGAGGCTGAGTAACATTCTGACATGGAGTTTTGGGACGAGTGGGGTGCGATGACACGTAGCCATTAGTACGAGTGGGAAAGAGCAGCACGAAAGTCACATGCCTATTATGTGAGCGTGGTGTGCGCTCGTTTGTAGAGGTCGGCTGCATGCGCAGCACGGAGCGGAGTGGGGTGCGCAGCAACTGTCTGTTGTAAACTTTGCCTTGAGTAACCGGCCCGGGTGAGAGAGGTGCTGGCGTCACGCGAAGGACGGTGATGGCCGCCGAGTTGCTTGGCTGGCATGCGGGAGAGGGGGAATGTTTATCAACAAGCGGGGCGGCTGCCTGCATAGTGGGCGTGGTCGTGCTATGTGAGCGACTGTTATTCGAGACACTGTTTGAAACACGAGGCACTGTGCGTAGTGGGCACTTGGGTGGTGCAGAGGTCACTGAATGTGAATCATCACACGCAGTCAATGTTTTTGAACAAACCTGATGAGTGTTTGAACTGATGCTTGTTGATGAAGTTCGATCCAGGGAAGGAACAGCGGATTGCAGTTTCAACAGCAAGGTGCGGGCCGCAGCGAGCTCGTAAATGTGAGCAATGCATTGTTTCAGCTCGTCGTTCTCCCGGCGGAGGTGCACTGCTGAGTAGTATTCTGAAAGTAGGTTAGTGATGCAGGTGACAATCTTGCCCGCGAGGGCGGAACACACGTGAACTAAATCCCATGTTGAGTGGAAACGGAATGAGGAGTATGGGTGCCAGAGCACAGTATCTGAGTGTTAGACGAGTGGTGTAACACTGAACACTGGACTACGTTTGGGGAGAGCTTGTAATGGGACAGAAAAGGAAACGCCAAGAAGGGGATAGGTGCACCATCACTTTCACAGGACTGACAGTTTGTAAAGTTGATGCGTTGACAGCTCGTAGGAGAGACTTTGTCGGTGAAAATTTGGTAGGAGCCAACAATCAAGGTATGATAGACACGTCAGCGCCAGTGTCAATTAGGTAGACAAACTGCGATGAAATGTCTGTCACATATAAACGACCGCTCGAGCAAGGCGACAAGTGGATGGAGTGCAATGTTAGAGGACGCCTGTGAAGTTACCCGCAGGACACAGTGTCACTTAGTTCCTGCGGTCGGCGTTTGGGTGTTGGCAAGGTAACCTGCACTTCTTGGCCTCAGCCCCAAAAAATCTTGTGGTACCAACAGTATGGATGAACCGGATGTGGCGGTGGCAGTGCCTGTGATAGCGGGGGAGGCTTGTCCTCGTTGATCTGTTCTGGGACATAAACCAGGACATATGGAGTGTGAGTGGGTCTTGAGTGCTTGGAAAGAGGAGATAGAGAACGAGTACTGCCTGGCGGCGTAGAAGGCATGGAAGCGAAACGGGCCCTGCCCCTGCCTGCAGACGACCAGTAAACAGGAAGTGTAGTGTCACACAGTGATGGGGGATGAACTGGGTGTTTCTGGTGAAGGAGCACATACAGCTGATCTGCAATGTGTAGGCAAGAACCGATAGACTCGAAAAAGTGCGGCAGTAGGTGTATCTGTTGGTCGGTAGGTAACTTGGCAGACCATACCGCCCACAGTGTGACGTCTGGCATCGTGTGTTCACTCACGAGTAACCTGAGGTGGCACCAAAGTTGTAACGGAGTGCGGTCCCCCAGGTGCTCCTCGCACAGAATCTTGATTATCAATTCCTGTGCCGAGCAAGCAGTTCGGTCCAATACAGTTTTCTTGGCGAACTCGTACTTCAGTGGTGGTGGAGGTGAAAGTAGAAGCTCACAAATTAAATCAGAGTGGGCGTGAAGGTGTGTGACCAAACATAGGAACTTGGAGTTGTCATCAGTCACTTGATGCAGCTTGAAGAGGTGCTCCACCAGTGCAAGCCATGAAACTGGATTGTCCTCGTATTGAGGAGGTAGCTTGGGTAGGCGGCCCGGAGGTGGAGGCGTAGGTGGTTTCAGCGTGTCTTGGAAGGCATGCGGTCCCGCTGCACAAGAGTTCATGCTGAGATCCGGCATCACCAGAGCGTAAATGTTACTAGCACACACGTTCGGAACAACGGCTGGTTGTAATGTCTCCGAAGACACCCGAAAACACGACGCGGCAGGCACGGTCAATACCATGGGAGCGAACAGGTGAGCGGCACGTAATGAGGGCCCGTACACTGGACCAGAAATTGTGGGAATAGCACTGACATTGTCCAACTCGGAAATGACACGGAAGGCCGGCACAGCAGACGCAGACAGTACTGCGGAAGGAACGAGCGGTTATATGGTTGGAATCAAGTCCCCTGTTGGTGGGGTTGGGGGGGGGGGGGGGGGGGTCATTGTCCTGGAGCTTAAAGTGGCAACAACGAGAGTTTTCCACGCACACTGGCCATGCACGTTTCGTGGTAGGACCATAAGACGCTGGTGAAACCTGTTGGCAGTCACACTGTCGTAGTACAACATTGCTGGGTGAAGTGGCTATGTTGGGTGCATTCGTACTCACATGGTCGCGAAACTGGGCCGCCGCTCCAGTGGTTTGCTCTGGCAAATTGGATGCATAAAAATGTCTGTTACTGATTTGTGAGGAAGGCGAGGCTGGCGTAGCTTGGTAATAGTTGACTGTGTGTGCGTTTTGCACAAATGGCGGTGTTGCACACGGCACTACTGTAACTGACGTCGTGGCGCGTAGAGGATCAAAGCATGTGTGCGAATTTCGGTCCCTTTGAACTTTGTACGAGTGATCGATCGTCACACTATTTAGAAGATCATCCACTTCACTTTTCACTTGTTGCTGTGCATAGTCCGGCGAAACAAAGCCCGAGTCCATTGTTTGAGGTAACTGCGTAACACTCGGTCGTTGTGGAGTTGCTAAAGTAGAGGTTATCCTCGTCGAAGATCATAGATCATTGTCCGTTAGCTGCGAAATAACTGATGGTGGAGCGTTGTGTTGGCCTGGTCGTAAGAGCTGGGCCTCCAAATCTTCATTAAGAATGTTAGGTGATGTAGGTAAGGCATCGGACGTGAAACCTGTTGATTCTATACGACCGGCGCGGGAGTCGTGGAAGACGTAGAACTTTTTGTCCGGGGTCACCAATATGGGATTCTGGATATGGGTCGTAATATACGTAATAAACTGTTCCCATGTTTTCTATATAAACATACATTTTACCATAAAGACTGATACACATGAACACTGCATGAAGTACAAAAGCAGACTGAATTAAACATGGCGGCTCGTCAGAGCAGTTAATATTCCAAAGATCATAATTTGTGTGGTCGATGTGACCTATCGACGCCACAACTGTGATGCCCAGACTTGAAATGTTGCAGTTTCCTTGTGGGAGGCTGAGGGAAACATTTTAGACACAGCGCCCCTCAGAATCGACATAAAAGGAATCAATGAAACCATTCTTACCTTGGGGTATTGATTCCCACACATTTTGCCATGAAAAAGACAGTTTGCTGTGCGATGAGTAACAGGACAGTGTCCTTGATATAACACTGCTGATATCCCCCAGACAATTCAGCCCTTCTCTAAGGACACCATGGGTCTGCAATACCATTGAATGTGATCACACCCCTTTCAAATGCAGTTTGAGTACAACTTTTGCTTAGTTCTACAGTTTGGAACCACTCGTGACCATTAGGTAAAATTTGAGCGTGACCCAAAGCAACAAAAGGTGTTTATGTGCTTTTTCAGCCCTCCAGTTTCTCACCCTCCTATGTCGTGATCATGGGGGGAATGCGACATTAATAAAAGCATAAATAAAATGGCAAAAGTCCGTCTAAGATGCCCCTCCACTCCATCAACACTGTCAGTGCCATCCACACACTTTTCTTAAGCACTTTAAAAATGTCACTGTACAGAGACAGCCATTAGTGATTCCTGTGTGCCAGCATGACAGGCATCTCTTTCTTTCGATCCTCCTTAGGTATCACATGCGGCCAGCAAGTGCTAATTCAGGGATATAGTGCCACTCAGCTGAGATGTGCCATAAGAGATGCCTGTCATGCTATCACCTAGAAATCAGTGGATGGCTGTCTCTGTAAAAGGACATTGTAAAAGTGCCCAACAGAGGTGTGTGGCTAGTGCCCAGAGTGTTGACGAACTGGGGGGGGGGGGGGGGGGGGGGGGGGGGGGGGGGACGTGGTATCTTAGAGTGACCCTTTGTCATTTTATTCTCACAATTGTCAATGTTACACCCCCCAATGGTCACCCCATTGGCAGGTGCGAAACAGGAAAAAGCAAAAACACTTTTTTCTGCTTTGGATCACTTTAAGATTTCATCAAATGTTGATGGTGTTAGGACAGCAACAAGCCACAAATTTACTTCCAGTTCCTTTATTCAAAGGCTACCGTTACCGGTTTCGAATCGTTGTGATTCATCCTCAAACAGTTTACATGCTTTCTTTATGACATGTGGTGTGTTTTTTACATATTAATTGTCCTAAAATATAAATAATACATAATTATAAACACGCCACACACAGATGGTTGCATTACAGATTTTTGTTGCATGTGACTTACGTGTGGTCCCACCCTGTATACCAGGGTAAACATTACGGTCACACTATGCTCCAGCGGTCAGAACATGTTCAGTTTAGTTCCAGCACCATGGCATGTTTAGAGTAGAGTTAAATCGTATAGGGGTGTCAGCAATATCAAACATTGTCAAGAACACTGTCCTGTTGCTCAACACACTGGACGCTGTCATTTTAAACTATAAAAAGTGTGGAATCAACACCCCATGTGGGATGAATTTCTTGAATCACAGAGCATTTGACTCTTGTTTAAAACTTAACACTTTGAGGACGAGCCACTTAGAAGAATTTTGAGCTCAAGAGACCAGACATTTACATCATTATTTTAAATTTACTGGCACATTTGTGTGATATATCTTAAAGGATAACACAGGCAAAAAAAAAAGATGAATCTTACATGTGAAAGCTTAGCTTCTCTTGTAACTACACTATGTATATTAATGTAAACAATTAACATTTTCTCTTTGTGTGTTCATGCTACTTAACAGTGATCTTGCTATTCGCTGGCTACAACACATGTGCTATGCTCTGAATATCTGGTGTCATCGGCTGGCGAGATCACGTGGCACGAGATATGATTGGCTTACAAAAGGGCATCGCACTCTCATTTTCAACACTCCAGAAAAAGACATGCTGTGTTTGGTGGAACTCGAATTTATACTTTTGTAATACGAGGATATGCAGCATATATGTTGCTGTGAATCAAAGGGCTTTCCAAACTCCCCCCCCCCCCCCCCCTCTCTCTCTCTCTCTCTCTCTCTCTCTCTCTCTCTCTCTCTCTCTCTCTCTCTCTCCCCCCCCCTCCCTCTCCCCCCCCTTTCCCCCATTAAAGGTCTTTCCAAAACTTCTCTCCCTTTTTTTTCCCCATAAAGTGCCAGGAAGTTCTAGGCCATTGTATAAAATGTTACCAATTCAAAGGATTGACAAGTTTTACAGTTCCAGGGGGAAATCTACGGAAAACCTACTGTCACTTAGCACGGAAAAAGTGCACTTTTGCCTGGGAAAATGTATATTTTTTTACCGGGATATCTGGGAAAAATCCGGACATTTTTTCCTTGTCCATGTAGACACCCTGTTCCTGGATCTGTAATCATCACTGTTGACACCACTTCCCTATACAGCAACAACCTTCATGGCCATGGTCTTGCTGCTGTTGAACACTACCTTTTCCAATGTCCTTCAGACTCCAAAACCACTATCTCATTCCTCATGCACCTTACTAACTTCATCCTAATCCACACTATTTCTCCTTTGAAGGGAAGGTATACAAAGAAATCAGTGGCACAGCCATGGGCACTCACAAGACACACTCCTTTGCTAACCTGTTTACGCGCTGTTGGTAATGCAGGTGGATGGCATAGCTTATCTTCAATCAGAAAGATTCCAAACAATAAGTAATAAAATGATATTTATTAAATATGAAGAAATACTCAACTTAAATGATGCTTCTTCTTGTGAAATATCCAGCACAATAAGATATTTGAAATTATTGAAAGCTCCACAAAATATTTAAGTCCTGTCACTGTGCCTCTGAGTGATGCCTACATCGAGTCCAGATCTGTCCTTTGATGCCTAAGGAGCGTAAGTCTCAAAGACAACTGATGAACACTGCAGCTAGTAGACTCTGCAGTAACTGGAGACTGTACATGGTTCGGCACACTAAGAGAACTGTCCACTGTAGCTCAGTGCTCTAGCATTTAACCAGGCATCAACCAATCGCTATCCATGCAGGTGATGCCCCATGGATTGGCAGATGTGGCCACTGGTGGATCTCGGTGTAGTTCATACTGCCAACCCATACAGCTGCTGCGTTACAAGTGTTTCGAGCACAACTTATCAATTGTGATGCTGTACTCTCTGGAGTCATGAGTACCATCACCACATGGGTCATCTAGAGGGAACTGTCTTAGCCTACCAAAACAACAAACCCCTGGTCTAGTTCAGGTTCATTGATGACATCCTCATGATCTGGACTCACTGCCTAGGTAATGTATCCACCTTCTCTTCCATCTCCTTCACTGTTCCTCCTCAGTGCAGTGTGCTGCCTTCTTGGATGTTGCCCTCCACCTCTCGGATGACTCCATCCTCTCCTCTATCCATATTAAACCCATCAACCAGCAACAGTACTTGCATTTTGACAGCTGCCATTCCTTCTACACCAAAAAGTCCCTCCCATACAGACTAGCCATCTGGGAATAGCATATTTGCAGTAATAAGATCTCCCTTGCCCATCAAGGCCTTCTCACTAAGGCCTTCACAGATAGGCACTATCCCCTATACCTAGTCCGCAAACAGAACTCCTGTGCCATTTCCCCATACACCCCCAGCCCTCCCATGACCCCACAAGCATCAACTACAAAAGAGTGCCCCCTTTGTCACCCAATACACCCTGGTCTCGAACAATTGTACCACATCATCGGGGCTTTGATTACCTATCATTATGCCCTGAAATGTGGACACCGTATCGGAGATCCTTCCCACACCTCCTAAAGTAGTGTTCTGTTGCACACCCAACCTCCGCACTGTCCTAGCGCATCCCTATGCCACTCCCAATCCCAACCCTTGCCACAGGGATCATACCCCTGTGGAAGACACAGATGCAAGTCTTGCCCAGTCCACTCACCCAGCACTCCATGTTCCAATTGTCACAGGCTTGTCCTACCCCATCAGCGACCAGGCCACTAGTGAAAACGGCTGTGTCACTTACCAGCTCTGTTGCAATCATTGCACAGCTTTTTGTATGGGTATGACAACGAACCTGAATGGTCACCAGCAAACTGTGAACACCACATTGCACAACATGCAGCTGAACATAACAAGCTTGATTTCATTGGCTGCTTCACAAACCAAGCCATCTGGAGTTATCCTTACAACACATTCTCCACTTCCAAAATTTCCAGACCTCAACCTGTGGTAACTTACTGTCCTAACACCCTCCACCCAACTGTTTCCACCTCGTCTGTCCTATCACCTCCTCCCTATTCACATTCTCTCTCTCTCATTGTGTGCCACCCTCTTCCAGCGCACCTGCCTGTCTTTCATCTGCCCTACACCTCTCCTTTTCCATGCCCCCCCCCCCCCCCCCCCCTATGCTGCACTTGATAGTCTTGTCATGCTGCCTTCTGTAGTCCCTGTGCTATCCCTGCCCCTCTTCACACTGCGGTTCAGCATGGCAGTTGCATTCCAAATCTATTCTTTCCTCAACATTGTTGATATTCCAACCTCGATTTTCCAGTAGTTTAGGGTGTATACACTCTGGGACAACTGAGATATCTATGAAAACCCCTGAAATCTTTTAGAATTTTGGGAAGTTTTCATTGTCTTAGTTACCAGTATTTTTTATTATTATTATTTTTATTTTTTATTTTTTAAATTGTAAGAAGTGATTTTGTGACAAAGAATTTTACTGTAGCCTGCTGCTGCAGAAATAATACTGCAGCAATAAAACATTAATGATAGAATAACACTAAAACAAAACTCAAGTCACAAAGAAAACATGCAATTTACAACAAGATAACACAGTGCACACACTAGCATCTGGCAACAGGAAAGTGTATCAAAGACTATGCGACACTTTGTAATAACAAACTTCTTTCGATGTGTCTTTCTTGTGGACCTTGTTTTGATGAGTGTGATTTCACAACTGCTTACATTTCTAGCAGGTTGTGGGAAAATATTGCAAATGGTGGTTTGAGAAGCGTTATTTTCAAAGGTAAAATTTTTTATGCAAGATGAATTATGTTGCACAGGATAGTGTTCGATGAATTCCTTAAATCACAGAACGTTGGATTCTCATTCAAAATGTAACAATGAGGATCAACCACTTACAAAAATTTTGGGCCCAGAAGACCAACCATTTATGTCATTCAGAATGAGATTTTCACTCTGCGGCGGAGTGTGTGCTGATACGAAACTTCCTGGCAGATTAAAACTGTGTGCCGGATCGAGACTCGAACTTGGGATTAGGAGGCAAAATAAGCAGGTACAAAGAACAGCCTTGTTTAACATTTTGATTGTAAATTAAATGCCACGCTGATAAACAATTTGTCCAACCGTGCAATCACAGAAAGCTGGGATGGAGCCCATAGCACGTGGAGGAAGATTTATCATAAGTTTACTTGATGAATTTTTGCAGAATTTCTCAAGCAGGTATCATTCACCCCTTGGCTGTGTGCCCAGAGCAAGGTTTTGATGGCTTTGAGCACTAGTTCTGGAGCAATTTTCGTTAAAAGATTCTTTGAACATTATTTGCACTGTCCGGTCAGAAGTCTTGTCAGTATCTGATGCCCCAGCTTGAAGGTGTAGCATCCTAGGAAGACTCTTGGTTCAACCTTAGCCTCGTAATGCCTTTTTATTTCCATGAATGGTCACACAGTGGTGTAAGGAAAGCATTATTTCTATAATTGATGCTTAAAGAGAAGAGTTATGTTTATACATGTTGACAACTTGCAATTAATATGATAAATGTCTGTGTGCTGAAACACTCACAAGTAATCAGCCAGCCATTTCTATCATGAAGCAAAATACAACTTCTGTCCTATTTTAAGATGGTGTGCTACAATCTTTGTGTAGGTACTGGAACATCAAAATATATAGAAAGGGGGTACTTATTAACATGATGCTTCAAATTGAATCAGTAAGTTCCATTTGAATGGTAATTGCAATTTTCCATGAATCACAGGGAGCACTTCGGTAACAGACTGAAAGAAGTAGAACAGCCTTCAGAAATATTACGAGAGAGAAGCATTCTGTAGAGTTGTCTAGCCCATTGTATTAGCCCATTGTATTTGAACCTTGGGGCATAGTTCAGGTCATTGCTCCAACTGTGATAGAGTTGAGGGAAGATGTTTTGCTTAAGATGATAATCTAAAATACTCCCGCCCTCCCCCAATATGTGTGTGTGTTGGGGGGGGGGGATGCATGTGTACATCTGTCCGTCCGTCCGTCCAGTGGTCCCTCATTCTCCCTGTGTCCAGGAATTTTTCTTTTTTTTCCAGTGTTTTGAAGTATTTTTCCAGTATTAGGCAATATATTTTCGTTCATGGATGATCTGCTCTCTGCGTACCAGTCCATTTTTACTTGTGTGTTGACCAATTTTTCTTCTTTGGCTAGTGTTTTTTCTCTCTGTAGTGAGTGCCTAATGTAGAAACTGTAGGGTAACTTTGGAAGATGCCACATGAGTTTATGTTAGCAATACTGTGTTAGGCTGTGACCGTGATGATGCTGCTATCGTAGTCCACCACACAAAATAATTATTTACCCATTATACGTAAATTCATAGACTGGAGTTCTCTTTAACAAATTAAATTCAGACTGAGTCACACAACATATGATATCTCTTGTGATACTATCATAAGAGAAGTCAGTCTGGAGACTTTAGAAAAGAAACTGCTTAAAATAGATATCCAAGCTCAGTGTTCTCTTTTTCAGCATTGTTCATTAGGGTTGAAGAAATCTTCTGTCTGTGTATTCCTTCAAACTGCAATTCTTGATGAGGCCTCTCTGCACTTGCTCTGACATCACATCATCATCAGCTGCTGCACCACAACGTCACCCATAGCCCGACAAATACCTCAAACGGAATGTGCACAAAATGAAACAGAGACAAATATCTACAATACATAATGAAACTTGCAGAATAACATCATATGACATGAATTATTACAAGAATAATACTATAACTACAGGTTTACTCATTCATATATGTCATCAATGGAGCAACAGAAATTTTAGTGTGATACATTCACATATATTCCAGGTTTTTATGTCTCAAAATTTCTATGCCCTTTCATCTGCTGCCCCTGTGAACCTGTAAATGTAACCAATTTCTATATTTCTAAAGTGACAGAAACAATTACAAATATTATACATTTAGTTTTTTTCATATTGTATGTAACACTTATTAGCTAGACCCACAACCTATTTAAAGAAATGGATCAAAGAATCCTCTTTTATTGTGACCTCAACATAAAATTGTTCTCTCTTCTTTATAACTGTAATTAATGTGCAACTTTATGTTCATCATAAACATATCCCTGTAACGTCTTACTGACTGAGTTAAGTTTATTGTATTAAATGAAGACATCTTTGTCAAAAGGTCAAGGTCATTTGTTACAATCAACTAGTAAAGGGTTATTGATTCAAACATCCAGTGTCTCGCAAGAATCTGACAGCTATTTGTTATCTCAGATTGAGAAATTGTTTGTAGAAACCTTCAAGAGATTGTGAGGATGTTACCCACCAACAATCCATAGAAATGTATCATTTTTGTTAAAAATTGTGAGTAAACTTGCTGCTACTTTTGTCTTTTCACTTTTCACATTCAGAATAGGAACATTATACGAATACACATGATATTCACTAAATAGACCAGAAGTCGTCTGAGGACACACTGCCCTACAAAAGTTACATAAAATATGCTTCCTATAAACTACCTTGTGGAGAAATACAGGGTTATTACAAATGATTGAAGCAATTTCACAGCTCTACAATAACTTTATTATTTGAGATATTTTCACAATGCTTTGCACACACATTCAAAAACTCAAAAAGTTTTTTTAGGGATTCACAAATGTGCGATATGTGCCCCTTTAGTGATTCGGCAGACATCAAGCCGATAATCAAGTTCCTCCCACACTCGGCGCAGCATGTCCCCATCAATGAGTTCGAAAGCATCGTTGATGCCAGCTCGCAGTTCTGGCACGTTTCTTGGTAGAGGAGGTTTAAACACTGAATCTTTCACATAACCCCACAGAAAGAAATCGCATGGGGTTAAGTCGGGAGAGCGTGGAGCCCATGACATGAATTGTTGATCATGATCTCCACCACGGCCGATCCATCGGTTTTCCAATCTCCTGTTTAAGAAATGCTTCTGCTTTAGCCTTTTCCGTAAGATTTTCCAAACCGTTTAGCTCCCTGCTTGCTTTATTCGTCGACTTCCGCGGCTACGCGTGAAACTTGCCTGCACGCGTTCAACCGTTTCTTTGCTCACTGCAGGCCGACCCGTTGATTTCCCCTTACAGAGGCATCCAGAAGCTTTAAACTGCGCATACCATCGCCGAATGGAGTTAGCAGTTGGTGGATCTTTGTTGAACTTAATCCTGAAGTGTCGTTGCACTGTTATGACTGACTGATGTGAGTGCATTTCAAGCACGACATACGCTTTCTTGGCTCCTGTCGCTATTTTGTCTCACTGCGCTCTCGAGCGCTCTGGCGGCAGAAACCTGCAAGTGCGGCTTCAGCCGAACAAAACATTATGAGTTTTTCTAAGTATCTGTAGTGTGTTGTGACCATATGTCAATGAATGGAGCTACAGTGAATTTATGAAATCGCTTCAATCATTTGTAACAGCCCTGTATAAACCCTTGCCATTTCTACATATTCAAGCAAATGTTCCCCTAAAAAACTTGACGTGCTACAGTACAAAACTCAAAGTTGTACACAAATTTTTAGTTCTGAAAGGGTACCTGAACTCTTGGCATCATTTTTGGGGAGAGCATTGTTGTCTCAGAACATGGCTTACATTGGAGAGAGACTTGGAAAGGATTTATGCTTCTTTGCATCTTGTTAGTAGCGACATTGATAATTTTCTCGATAGCATTGGGTGTCCCAAGTCGTCATTGATAAAAACAAGAGTTCCTTGCCATAAGGGATACTTTCTATCTCTTATGCAAGTACACATTGATCTCTAGAATGTAAACAGTCTCTCTCTCAGATCTGTCACACCTACACATTTCTTATACACAAACCATAAAACATCTCCATCAGAGCAAAACCCTTTTAAGGGTAACAAAATGATTTAGTTCCCTGACTGTCCGGAAACTGCATATTAACCATGAACCTCAAAACTCGCATACAGTATATCACTCTTATTGCCACCCTGTAACTAGGGCACAAACACAGCATTCTCCTACCAGCAACATGTAACCGCATTAGAAATTAGGTGCAATACTGTCCCACCATGTGTAAGCCTATGTTAGTGCATTCTCATAATCTCCAAAAATGTCGGATATGCATAGTTGTTACCTCTTAAAGCTACAAAAATGCATAAATATTATCTCTTCAGGTGTCCGGTATTTCTTTAGAAGTTGATATTTCCTGTACTGTAAGTTTTTAAGTTTGTAAATCAATTTTAACTTTGATTTACTTGGGTATGAACAGCCTCATATTCTGAATACTGTAAATTCGTTTTTCCTTTCGTGAACTTATATCGGCAAGCACAGTCGCCTTAGGATGAGGCATACTTTTCGTAATGAATGGTCCCTCATGTAAAGGACAGAACTTCGTTGTCACTTCACCTTTTTAAAACTTCAAACTTTGTGACTTCTTAGTAACACTTGTTCTCTTACATTGAATCATACTGGTGTTCCTATTTACCGTCTTTTTCTTTTATTTCCATCCATACAGGTTGTAGCTTTCTTCATCAGATATAATGTTACTTTCTTAGATCAATATTTGATCACTACAAGAATGCATTTCATTCCTCCCTGCCCTCTAGGCACTGGACCAACATGAATCACAGCCACAAAATCCCAAAGAGCTTATCACTCGTATGACCATTATCACTATTCTAAGTTTTCTACTTCTGCAGTTGTTCCCACTTGAAAATCTACCTCATACCCACAGCAGCTTACACCAGGCAGACCACTGGAAGATCCTTTAACATTGAAGGCAGAACAACGTATGGAACCACACAGTTGTTCAGCAACTAACATGTGTATTGCATGTCTTTTACGTAGGAATGACACTAATTAAATTGGCTGAGTGTATGAATGGACACAAAAAACTTTCCATTTCCTGTAGTTCTCAATTGCACTAATCATTCCACTTTACGTTCCTCTTCCTCTTTTTACTTTACCTTACCACCACACTTTTCTGTTGCAGTGAGGGCCATATTCAGTTTTTCAGTAACCATTCCAAAATACTTGTTAAAAATATTGTGACATGCACACATTTGTTAGCAGTGTATTATTTGCTGCTCCTCATTTCTCATTCAACCAGTCTGCTCCACTGTATCCCATATTTTATTTATTTTGATACTTTATGTGACATTTTTATCCTCACAAAAGTAATTTGCTTCAGTATCTGTCTTACTTTCTTTCTGTATTTTGCAGTTTTCCTTGCAATGTACTAAGGCGGCATTATCAGAGCTGCCTCTAACTTAGTTTTTATCTTACAAGATACGTTAAATCCTTTGTACTGAATTACTTGTAGAAGAAAGTAAGTTTTCAAGTATGGGAGGACTTTGTTAACAAAGTGTTATTTTTCATTCATGTAATGAGTACTATGTACACCATTGCAATTCATTTCTGTATACATCATTCCAATTCATGTCTTTGAAGAGTTTCCAAAAATATCAGTTTTTGGTTTACCAACTATTCTCCTGAACTCAAATTTAATAGTTTTTGAATCTTAAATAAGTATTAATATTTAACTTAAGGAAATGCATGTCATGCTCTGAGAGGCCATTGACTATTTTTTTTGTAATATATTGTTTTTTGTTAGACCTTTCTGTAAGAACACTGATAATCTTGACTAAAAGCCAAAAAAAACACACACACGCACCACTGCACATAATCATTTACTTTTTGTTGCATGAGCTTCTACACCAAAGTAAATGATCTGAAGGAAAATAATAATTTCTGGTGAATGTTACATAAATAAGTATGAAAATATCTAGCTTGGCAGTTTCAGGAGTTTAGCACTGGAAATATTCCATTCAGTGGGAAATCCCAGACCTTTTCTTCTCTTATCATTAGGCAATTGTTGTACGATTGCTAAAACTCCACAACTGATGCCAGCTTCTCTCTTTCATTCGAATGCAAACCCCCCCCCCCCCCCCGCCCCACCCTCCTCTCTCTCTCTTTTTCCTTTCCTTTCCTTTCTTCTTCTTTTTTTTTTTTTTTTTTTTTTTTTTTTTTTTTTTTTTTTTTTTTTTCTCCTTCGCCCTAAAACTATAGCTGTTATAAACTGTGTTGCTGAATGATATTTCTGAAACTATTGCATTCTTGTTGTGTGTGTGGTAGTATCACAAATACTGGCTGTGGATATTTGCATGTTCCATTTTGTGTGTACAGGCTTTGTTTCTCCCTGTTAGCGGTTCTCTTGAAAATGCACGAAGTTTTGATGCCAGATAGTGAGATGGCTCCCAATAGAAACTGTGTACCAAATAAATGCTTTATGCATCACCTTTATGTATGTTGATGTAATATACATAGAAGTACCAACCTTATGCATTAGTTGCATTTTACTTTTCAGACATCTCAGGACCGTGAGCTATGGACTTTCGCGAATTTAAACTTGGCTATAGTATATCTGCGAGCGAAACGAGAAAAGGAGCTTACTGCTCTGTTGGAACGAATAAATCCAGAGAACTTACCAACACATTCCCACAGCCTTCGAGCAGCAGCTTATTATGTGCAGGGTCTTCAGTCCTTTTTCCAGGCCAGGTACAACGAGGCAAAGTAAGTACATCAGTAGTTTCAGTTGTGTAACGTAATGAACTAAAATATGAAAAGGCAGTACAAGAACTACAGTCTTGGCCTGCCCAAGGCATGTAATTGAGCCCCTCTCAGTATTTATCCTATCTTACTGTGATGGAAATTATACTTCACTGTCAATATTTAATTTGTTATTTTTGAATGCTAATGACAGAAATGAAGATGTATTTATAGCAGTAGTGCACCGCCACTTTGTACTTAATTGTCGTGACATAAAATTTAGTAAGAGTTTCCTGACATGATGTGAAAGAATATTAAAACTCTTAGGAATGTTGCTAAATTAATTCTTCACTTACAGGAGATATCTCCGTGAGACACTGAAGATGGCAAATGCTGAAGATTTGAATCGTTTAACATCATGTTCATTAGTTTTGTTGGGCCACATATTTCTTTCTTTGGGAAATAGTCGCGAAAGTATGAATATGGTTACCCCCGCCATGCAGCTAGCGAGCAAGATACCGGATGTCCATGTTCAGCTCTGGGCTTCAGCTATCCTGAGAGGTGAGTCTGATCTGTAATTAACTCTTCTCTAAACTCTTAGTCCAGTTTACTTCTATTTGGGAACAGTAGTGTAAAACAATCTGAAAAAATAGTTTTTTGATAAAATCAATGTCGTGTTTTTTTAGTGGGTGGTAACAATGCTAAGATGTGTAACGAGTTTTCTCCATTGGAGGCTAGAAAAATAAAATAATGCACTTGGTAAAAAGATACATGGAGATTGTCATAACACGTCATGTTTAATTAGTTACCGTGTTAATTAAAAATTATGTTTTACATAAAAATTCATGACTGAATGTTGTTTGTACTGCTTTTGATTACAAATCAATGTGTTTTTAATTTGGATCTTAAGTCAATTGTAGGGCTTATTTCTGTCACATGACATGACTAACAAAATCAAGCAGGCAGTAAAAAATGGAAAATGGCAAATTATGTGCACATACTGAACTTCAAAGAAAAGTAATTGGTAATAAACAAACCATGTGTAAACAAGTTAGGCACTCAAAACAGTACTTCACTTTCATCGAAAAGCAACAGCATGTACCTTGTTGATGTAGGTGAAACCTGTTTCTGTCTTTCAGCTTTTGGGCCTTGAACTTTGTGTCTTGCATTCCTTGAGAACATCCACACTTTTTTCAGGATCACAGCATTCCATATAGTTTGTTCAGAAAATGATACTTTGCAAACGTACTGCTCATTTGCAACCAAAAACCTCAAGTGATAAGTGTAGGAAAATGAATAATCTAAGAACTGGAAAGCAAATACAAAAAGGAATTGAAAACATAGGTATAAGCAATTGCTGAGAGGTAACTCTGCTCCCAGTGATGTATAAAACCCTTCCAAAAGCTTTACAAAATAGATCAGATGACCGAATAACAAAAGTGTTGAGTCAGCAACAGACAGACGCAAAAGAGAAAGAAAACAGCTTTCAGGACAAATCCATTGCTGAGCTAGAGTACGCAAGTGCATGTATATGTACGTCTGCCCCTGCACTGTATCACGTGGACACACATTACTGGGACTGAGTTGCGTCAGGTGGACTAGGGTGTGGTGGTGGTGGTGGTGGTGGTGGTGGTGGTGGTATCAGGTGAGGGGAGGGATGGGGGTAGAGGTAAAGGAAGAGGGGTTGTGGATGGGTAGCTAGCAGCTCAGAGGGAGGAAGCAGGTTTGCTGGATAGGACTGCAATAGAGGAGCGTGTCAGGTGCACAGATTAGGCATGTGATACATGGGTTTCGGAGCTGGAGAATTGTAGTGCACAATGAAGGTAGCATGGAGTGGGGACATGGCATACATTGTGTGAGAACAGTGGGGTAGTAGAGATTAAGGCCAGGAAAATTGCAGGAGGGCTGGATGTGTTGCAAGGACAGCTCAGAAAAGATGTTGCTGAAGGAAAGGGTCCAGATGGCTTGAGTTGTAAAGCAGTTGTGGAACTCAGGCACATTGTTCTCAGCTGAATGTTGTGTTACTGGGTGGCCAACTTTGTTCTTGGCCACAGTTCAGCATTGGCCATTCATTCTGGCGGACAGCAGGTTAGTTGTCATAAAAAGCTAAGCAGTCAGTGCAGGGTTTTCTCTACCTCTCTTCCAAGATTCACTGTAAAAAGCTGTGCAATGTTTGCAGCAGAGTTGGTAGATGACATGGCTACTCTTACACGAGGTCCTGCCTCTGATGGGATAGAATAAGTTTATGTCAGTACTGGAGTAGGAAGTAAAGGACTGGGTTGGAAAGTGCTGGATGTGTGAATTGGGCAGGTCTTACATCTCTTCCACAATCCCTGTGCAAGAGTTTGGGAGCGGGATTGCATCCTGGCAGGTGGAACACAGTGAGGTGGTGATTGTGTTGAAATGGGTAGGTAAAGGCAGAGAGAGACAGGAGTGGGAACAGGGGTTGGGGATGGGTAGGAGCAGCTTGAGGCAGGCAGCAGGTTTGCTGGCTGGGAATCTGGGAGGGGAGGATGGCAGATGCACAGATTAGGCATGTGATACACGGTATCGGAACTGATGGCGTGCAACGTACAATGAAGGTGATGTGGAGACATGCTTTGCAAGGAGTCACAGAACAGTGAAAGGGAAAACAGTTGCGTAACTGCTAGGGGAACAGTGGTTAGTGGAGTTTGAGGCCAGGAGAGTTACAGAAAGTAAGGATGTGATGCAAGGACAACTCTCGTGTGCATGGTTCAGAAAAGATGATGCAGGAGGCAATGATCCAGATGGCTTAGGTTATGGAGCAGTGGTTGAACTCTGAGTATACTGTGTTCATCTGCATGTTGCCACCATGTGGACAACTTCGTACTTGGTCATTGTTTGACAGTGTCCTTTCATTCTGGTGGACAGCTGGTTTATTGTCATACTGACATAAAAAGCTATGCAGTGATTTCCGAGATACACTTTTACGTGAAATATGAAAATCATTTGAAATTAAAACAACTGTGAGGCATGGGGATGGACAGAAGAAAAGGGGATAAATGAAGTGAATCTTGGAAGAGATAGAGAGTACTTAATAATTGACTGCTTAGCTTTTGCTGATGATTTAGCGATTTTAACAGAGAACTTAAAAGATGCAACAAAATAGGCAAACATTTTCCCAGAGGTAGCAGAAAAAACGGGATTACAAATTTGGATTGAAAATAGTACACATGACAAACAAATGTGCATCAAAGTGTATTTCTTCAAAATATGGGAAAATACTGGAAGTTTCAGAATTCAATATGTGGAAAAATTTCAGAATTTAAATAATTGGAAGCAGTAATCGAACGAAATGCTCAGCACAAAGCAGCTAACATAAAAAGGCAGAAAAATGGAAATGAAAATTGAGGCACTAAAATGTGGTGATTAAAATTGAGTCGTCTTATGCCTCAGAATTCCTCGCCATAAACACAGCTGAACAGTTAAATAACATGCAGAAGAGTGAAAAATAATTTAAAAAAATTTGGGTTCAAAGTATAAAAATGGGATTTGGAAACAGAATCAATGAGGTGGTGAATGAAAAAACTGAGAATGAAATAGATACAACGAGAAAATGGAGGATTAGATTTTATGGTCACATAAAAAGGATAGAACACAAGAGGCCAGCAAAATAATATTCAACTTGTTTGTCAAAAGTACAAAAACACTAATTTTGTGGTTCATAGATGAAGGCAGATCTACAGGCATTAGGAATAACAAATATGCAGAAAAACATAATTTGAGGAAAGAGGTACAAAAAGTCTTGGGTTTCAAGAAGAAGATATAAAGCAAGAGAAGAGGGACATGGGCAGAAGAAAGAGGAGATAAGCGGAGAGCAAGAATGAAGTAGTACATGGAAGAAAGGAATTGTTGTTGTTGTTGTTGTTGTTGTCGTCGTCATCGTCATCTTCAGTCCTAACAGTGGTTTGATGCTGCTCTCCATGCTACTCTATCCTGTGCAAGCTTCTTCATCTCCCAGTACCTACTGCAACCTACATCCTTCTGAATATGTTTAGTGTATTCATCTCTTGGTCTCCCTCTTCGATTTTTACCCTCCATGCTGCCCTCCAGTACTAAATTGGTGATCCCTTGATACCTCAGAATGTGCTCTACCAACTGATCTCTTCTTCTAGTCAAGTTGTGCCACAAATTCCTCTTCTCCCCAATTCTATTCAACACCTCCTCATCAGTTATGTGATCTACCCATCTAATCTTCAGCACTCTTCTGTAGCACCACATTTCGAAAGCTTCTATTCTCTTCTTGTCCAAACTATTTATCATCCATGTTTCACTTCCATACATGGCTACACTCGATACAAATACTTTCAGAAATGACTTCCTCACACTTAAATCTATACTTGATGTTAACAAATTTCTCTTCTTCAGAAACGCTTTCCTTGCCATTGCCAGTCTACATTTTTTATCCTCTCTACTTCGACCGAGTGGACGATCAACAACGAAGTGCTCGTATTAAGAAGGGTGTAAGACAAGGCTGTAGCCTTTCGCCCCTACTCTTCAATCTGTACATCGAGGAAGCAATGATGGAAATAAAAGAAAGGTTCAGGAGGGGAATTAAAATACAAGGTGAAAGGATATCAATGATACGATTAGCTGATGACATGCTATCCTGAGTGAAAGTGAAGAAGAATTAAATGATCTGCTGAACGGAATGGACAGTCTAATGAGTACACAGTATGGTTTGAGAGTAAATCAGAGAAAGATGAAGGTAATGAGAAGTAGTAGAAATGAGAACAGTGAGAAACTTAACATCAGGATTGATGGTCACGAAGTCAATGAAGTTAAGGAATTCTGCTACCTAGGCAGTAAAATAACCAATGACGGATGGAGCAAGGGGGACATCAAAAGCAGACTCGCTATGGCAAAAAAGGCATTTATGGCCAAGAGAAGTCTACTAATATCAAATACCGGCCTTAATTTGAGGAAGAAATTTCTGAGGATGTACGTCTGGAGTACAGCATTGTATGGTAGTGAAACATGGGCTGCAGGAAAACCAGAACAGAAGAGGATTGAAGCATTTGAGATGTGGTGCTACAGACGAATGTTGAAAATTAGGTGGACTGATAAGGTAAGGAATGAGGAGGTTCTATGCAGAATCGGAGAGGAAAGGAATATGTGGAAAACACTAATAAGGAGAAGGGACAGGATGATATGACATCTGCTAAGACATGAGGGAATGACTTCCATGGTACTAGAGGGAGCTGTAGAGGGCAAAAACTGTAGAGGAAGACAGAGATCAGAATACGTCAAGCAAATACTTGAGGACGTAGGTTGCAAGTGCTACTCTGAGATGAAGAGATTAGCACAGGAAAGGAATTCGTGGCGGGCCGCATCAAACCAGTCAGTAGACTGATGACAAAAAAAAAACCTTCGACCATCATCAGTTGTTTTGCTCCCCAAATAGCAAAACTCCTTTACCACTTTAAGTGTCTCATTTCCTAATCTAATTCCTTCAGCATCACTCGTCTTAATATTACTACATTCCATTATCCTAGTTTTGCTTTTGTTGATGTTCATCTTATATCCTCCGTTCAACTGATCTTCCAAGTCATTTGCTGTCTCTGACAGAATTACAATGTCATTGGCAAACCTCAAAGTTTTTATTTCTTCCCCATGGATTTTTATTCCTACTCCGAATTTTTCTTTTGTTTCCTTTACTGCTTGCTCAATATACAGATTGAATAACATCGGGGATAGGCTACAACCCTGTCTCACTCCCTTCCCAACCACTGCTTCCCTTTCACGCCTCTCGACTCTTCTGTCATCTGGTTTCTGTACAAATTGTAAATAGCCTTTCGCTCCCTGTATTTTACCCCTGCCACCTTCAGAATTTGAAAGAGAGTAATTCAGTCAACATTGTCAAAAGCTTTCTCTAAGTCTACAAATGCTAGGAACGTAGGTTTGCCTTTCCTTAATCTATCTTCTAAGATAAGTCATAGGGTCAGTATTGCCTCAAGTGTTCCAATATTTCTACTGAATCCAAACTGATCTTCCCCGAGGTCGGCTTCTACCAGTTTTTCCATTCGTCTGTCAAGAATTCGCATTATTATTTTGCAGCTGTGACTTATTAAACTGATAGTTCGGTAATTTTGACATCTGTCAACACCTGCTTTCTTTGGGATTGGAATTATTATATTCTTCTTGAAGTCTAAGGGTATTTCGCCTGTCTCATACATCTTGCTCACCAGATGGTAGAGTTTTGTCAGGACTGGCTCTCCCAAGGCTGTCAGTAGTTCTAATGGAATGTTGTCTACTCCCAGGGCCTTGTTTCGAATCAGGTCTTTCAGTGCTCTGTCAAACTCTTCACGCAGTATCATATCTCCCATTTCATCTTCATCTTCATCTTCATCCTCTTCCATTTCCATAATATTGTCCTCAAGTACATCACCCTTGTATAGACCCTCTATAAACTCCTTCCACCTTTCTGCTTTCCCTTCTTTGTTTAGAACTGGGTTTCCATCTGAGCTCTTGATATTCATACAAGTGGTTCTGTTTTCTCTAAAGGTCTCTATAATTTTCCTGTAGGCGGTATCTACCTTACCCGTAGTGAGATAAGCCTCTACATCCCTACATTTGTCCTCTAGCCATCCCTGCTTAGCCATTTTGCACTTCCTGTCGATTTCGTTTTTGAGACGTTTGTATTCCTTTTTGCCTGCTTCATTTATTGCATTTTTATATTTTCTCCTTTCATCAATTAAATTCAATATTTCTTCTGTTACCCAAGAATTTCTACTAAACCTTGTCTTTTTACCTACTTGATCCTCTGCTGCCTTCACTACTTCATCCCTCAAAGCTACCCATTCTTCTTCTACTGTATTTCTTTCCCCCATTCCTGTCAATTGTTCCCTTATGCCCTCCCTGAAACTCTGTACAACCTCTGGTTTAGTCAGTTTATCCAGGTCCCATCTCCTTAAATTCCCACCTTTTTGCAGTTTCTTCAGTTTTAATCATTAGTTCATAAGCAATAGATTGTGGTCAGAGTCGACATCTGCTCCTGGAAATTTAAAACCTGGTTCCTAAATCTCTGTCTTACCATTATATAATCTATCAGATACCTTCTAGTATCTCCAGTCTTTTTTCATGTATACAACGTTCTTTCATGATTCTTGAACCAAGTGTTAGCTATGATTAAGTTATGCTCTGTGCAAAATTCTACCAGGCTGCTTAATCTTTCATTTCTTCTCCCCAGTCCATATTCACCTACTATGTTTCCTTCTCTCCCTTTTCCTACTGTCGAATTCCAGTCACCCATGACTATTAAATTTTTGTCTCCCTTCGCTATCTGAATAAGTTCTTTTATCTCATCATGCATTTCATCATTTTCTTCGTCATCTGCAGAGCTAGTTAAGAAAAAGAATATGAGTTCATAAATCAGCTGTTTCAAATGATCCTGAAGTGGCCAGATTTCAATAATAATAATAATAATAATAATAATAATAATAATAATCATCATCATCAGTGGTGGTGGTGGTGGTGGTGGTGGTGGTGATTATGTGAGAACAGTTATTGAGATGTCACTACCTCTGCTGGGTTAGCTACAGTTACCAGGATAAGCTACATATGAAATAAGACACACTCCATTTTATGAAAAAAAAATCTTTTTTATTTTGATATGATTATTGCTGAATTAGCACAATGTCACATTAGACTAGATTAGATGGGTAGATCACGTAACTAATGATGAGGTATTGAATAGAATTGAGGAGAAGAGGAATTTGTAGCACAACTTGACTAGAAGAAGTGACCAGTTGGTAGGACTTCTTCTGAGGCATCAGGGGATCACCAATGTAGTACTGGAGGGCAGTGTGGAGGGTAAAAATCATAGAGGGAGACCAAGAGATGAAATACTAAGCAGATTTGGATGGCTGTAGGCTGCAGTAGTTACTTGGAGATGAAGCAGTTTGCGCAGTATGAAGTAGCATGGAGGGCTGCGTCAAACCAGTCTCTGGGCTGAAGACCACAGTGTAGTGCACCATTAGACATTCATTTGTGGTCCATAGATTCCATCATGAAGTACATTCAGAAAATGTGGAATGGCTCAGGTTAAAAGAGAATTGGGTACTAGAAAATGTATGAATATTTGTGCTTGCTTAGGCTAAATTTAACATGGGAAAATCAGCAGCATGCTGCTGCTTGTCATTTACTTTATTCTCTCTCTCCTAATCCTGCCTTAATAGCTACATGATTACATTGTTACTTCTCATCTAACTAACAAAAATCTACAACGCTTGAATAATCAGATATATAGAATGAATAACTAGTCAGATAAACCTTTGATTTTCTTTTGAAATGATGTGAATCCTCAGTTCCTTGGTTTATGTAGATAGATCAAGACTACACAAGCCTACATGTATAGTGTTCTGTTTTGGCTAAAATCAAATCTAGTTAAGATTAAAGGAACATAAAGAATGATAGGCATTTGTCTACGTCATAAAGCTACAAAAGGTAATACATCAAAAAATTAAAAAGTTTTTAAAACTCTCTTTTTAAATTTAGAATTCGCAAAACAAGGTTCAGTGTCAGCATGCAAAATGTATGCCTAATTGGGGCATCAACTGTCAACTTGATTCAAAAAATTGTACAAAAATGGAAGTTGTAGCCAACAGGTGGTACTAGTGTGGGGGATATTGAGTTAAATTTTTTTCCATATTTATAAAGAGACAGACAGTTTTGTGATTAAAAACATTCATACTCAAGTTATAAAACATGATGTAAATTATTGTAGTTGAACTGGATAGGTAAAAAATTACTCACCAAGTGGTGGCAGTACACACACATAAAAGTAGGTTGTAATTAGGCAAGCTTTTGGGACCAGTGGCTCCTCCTTCAGGCAGAAGGGTTGAAGATGGGTGAAGGAAAATGACTGGAGAGGTCTAGGAAAAGGGGTAGATTTCGGGAAAGTCGCCCAGAAAATGCGGGTCGAGGGAGACTTACTGCATGGGATGAGAAGGAAAGGGTTTTTCCTTGTTATCCTGTGTGGTAACTCTCCTCTGACCTGCAGTCCTGGGTGACCTTCCCAAAATCTACACCTATTCTTAGACCTCTCCAGCCCTTCCCCTTCAACCCTTCTGCCTGAAAAAAGAGCCACTGGCTCCAAAACCTTGCCTAATTACAACCTCCTTTTAGTGTGTGTTCTGCCACGGCTTGGTTAGTAGAGTTTTTATCTATCCAGTTAAATTATTCTGTCAAAAATTGATTGTTTTCATTGTTAAATTAGTATAGTTGCATATTCATAAGCTTAGCTTTTCAAATGGTCGCAGGTAGCTCGTGAAGTTCACCTGAACTTATCAACAAATATTTATTGAATCGGCTACACAGTAATATCTGTACAATAGCCATATAAACTTAAGTGTTAAATACATTTTGCATTAATATGATTTTGTGATTATAAAAGTAGTATTAGCTATTATAATTACGTGTCGCTGAAAAATTAATAGTCACGTCCTATGTACTAAAATGTAGCCAATGTACTAAAATTTATACACATGTAAAACAGATTAAAAAAGTCTTATTATTAAATGAAATATTTTGGAAGGCAGCTCCATATTGTGGGAGAACTTGCTCCCTGAGGCACGTAAGTTGTTGCGTAACCAGCGACAGTTCCATCAACACAGAGTACGTGAAGCGAAGTGTACTCAGTGAACACCATGAGAGCACACTGTAATCGGCACACATCACACCAGCAATTCTCAAAACATTTCAAAAACCATTTAAGGCTAAATTCACTGCAATCGTTCAGTATTGTTTGTGGAGCTCTGTTTTTGTGGGTAGTTTGTATGTCTGCCACTATGTTGCCACTATGTTTAAGGCTTGTCCATTTGGGGCTCTGTGCAGCACTTTGATGCTTTCATTTATCTTACATAGCTTATGCTTCCATGCTTTATAGTGTGTTGTCAATGCACCACAGTTCCTGTGATAGGAGTGCTCCCTAAAACTTGCTTGAATTTATTCCAGTTTGCCCTGTATAAAATTTTTCACACTTGTTGCAGTTTATTTTATGCATCTGTTGGCTAAAGAATCCATCTCTGTATAATTTTCTGAATAAGTTTACAGTGGACATCCCAGTTAGGCATAGGCTTTTGACCCTGACACTGAACTTTGTTTTGAAAGTTCTAACATTTGGTGAGAGACCATTTTAAAAAATTTTAATTTTTCATCTTGTGTAACTTAATGTTGTAAACCTGTCACTAATCATGTTTCCCCACTTAATTACAGATCTGGTGATGTAGCCAAAATAGCGTTATAAATAAAGAAATATATTACATGATATAGGCAGTTTTATTCACAAAATCAATATTTTTACATGTTAGTTTCATTGAATGAGTGTTGCATTTATTTTTGCCACATTGTATCAGAACGCAATTCCAAGAGACATCAGTTAGTGAAACTGTATGTGTTCAGGTAAATGCAACAATAGACGCATCTAAGTCATTCCAAAATGAGTTTTTTTGTAAGTATAGCTGTGTTCATCTATTCTAACTGGACCATAAGAAATTTTACAGGTGTTTCAAATAGCATTTACCCATTAATGTCTTTCTCTTGTGTCGTCAGTTTATTTTCACTTGACTGAAACTGCAAATGAGTCTCTCTGAGACTAAGTATTTAAACTAGAATAATCAGTTTTTGAAAATATAATAAAATCTACTCACCAAGCAGTGGCAGGAGAAAATACAAATAAAGGTTTAAGAATTGTGCAGTCTTTGAGAGCCTCCTCTTGGCGGAAGAGTTGAAGGGAAAGGGAGAGGGATCAAGAAAAGGACTGTCGAAGTTTAGGAAATGAGGAGTATTCGGAAAAGTCGCCCAGAACCCCAAGTCGGGGGAGACTTATCAGAAGGGATGAGAAGTAGACTTCCCCTTCAACCCTCCTGCCAGAAGAAAGAGCCACTGGCTTCGAAAGCTTGCATATTTCTTTAACCTTTATATATTTTTTCACATACCACTGCGTGGTGAGCAGATTTTTTTATCTGTCTAATTACATCAAAGATATAAACATGAACCAGTTGTAGTTATTGTCTTTGTCTAGTATGGTAAATTTTGATCCTGTGATTAGTTTTCTTATGTATTTTACAGTCCCTATTGTTTTTGAATAGTACTGAAAAGCACTCAAGATCCATTTACGTAAATTAACAACAGCAGTGGAACCATTAGTTACTCCAAAATTTTTATGATCTATCATTTTGAGTGTAATTTCTATTCCTGTCATGCAGTTTGTCAGTGTGACATTGCACTCTGTTATCAGAGTACTGCTTCAACCGTGTAAGATAAATGCCATTAATACCATTGAATTTTGTAATACAATCAATTGAGAGCCTTGACAAGGTCAATGAGAATACCAATAGCATAATGTTATAGTTTGACTATTAGTTTTGTTAATACTGAATTTGTGAAAATCCATTACAGAAGCCAGATTGAAGGAACAGTTAGAAAGTTATGTCATTGAGGATTCTATCAAGTAAATATAAGATTTTAGTGCCCTGTTAGAAATGTTGTCATAACCTCAAGTAGTGCTTTCATAAGAATTATTCATTTCTAGCAACATAATGATCTGTGGTGTAAGCAGTTCTGAATGCAGTTGTATCTGGTTGTTTTGTATAAGGTAGAATCTTTTCTGTCACTGTGTACTGTATTAGTGTTTTGACTCGCAATTATCCATTCACTACAAGTTCTTCAATTGCTTTAGTGCAATTTCTGTAATTGGGAAAAATCTTCTCTTCTGTGACCATCAGCCAGATCAAACTCCTGTTTTAGAATAACCATTGGCCTAGAAGAGTGACCAGCCTGAACGGTGGTCCTTCCTAAACCCAGAATAGGCGAGTGCCATGATTTACCAGCCACAAAAATGTAGAAATAACGTGCACATGAAATGCAGGAGAGACCTACATATCATTCAGATGGGCCCTCCTAATGCTGTTTTATAATGTTGAAGGTACAAACTCTCACTCATTGAGATTCCAAGTGCTGCCCACACTGTGGTGTATAGACTTCTCTTTTCTAGTTATATTTTATGTCTCTCTCTTCATAATTACATCCACATAATACATCAAATTTTCCTAGTATCAGTGTGTCTTCAGTCAGCTTTAAATCATTCTCTCCTGTTAATTCATTTGTCATCAGTGTTCATCAAGAATATACTCAAAAATATCTTCAATGTATGTCGGCACAGACTGCTTAAAATACACGTTAAATACCGGCACTACATGATGAAGGTGGGGCTCGGCAGTCTGTGGGCTAGGTGGGAACTTGCTATTTACCCTCTCCGAATTTTCTCCCGTTAATGATAAGGAGTAGTTAAACACATAGTACTTGCATCACAGTCCATATTTAACCCTTTACTGTTTTGATATACAATAATGATAATATTATTTAACTTGTAAAATATGTTAAAGAGGACGATTTTAATCGTACTGAGAGACTGGAAACGCATTTTTCAGTGAAGGTAGGGAAACAGAAGATAGTGGGAGAATTGAATATTGGCAAGCAATATGACAGGGGAGAAAGGTTTATAGAATTCTACATTGGGCAGTTAGATGTTGTGAATACACTTTTTGAAATTCTTGGACAAAGAAGATGCCAGGAATCAGAGAAGATCTCAAGAACTCATGAAGTAAAAGACATGCAGGTGAAATGTTGAGACTGAGAAAAGTTAAAGATACCTCAGACTGCTTTGAAAGAACATGTGACAAAATAACTAACATGTCAAAGAGTGAAATGATCAAACAGATCAAATGACTTTAAGAGAAATGTAGTAAATACAGCAGAAATGTACTAGGTTTGAAAAGGCAGCCATGGATAACAAATGAGATACTGCAGTTAATAAAGAAATGACAGAAATATGGTACGTGGCAGCAGCAATATAGGGCACTCAGGAATGTCGTCAGGAGATTTAGAAAAGTTAAATGAGAAAGGAGGGAGGAAAAATGTCATGAGATATATACAAGATCAAAACAGGGTAACATACTGGCCACACACTTGATATTTAATAATCACTCTATTGCTCACTAGCGATGAGAGCAAACAAATGAAAACAGTTGACCCATTTGGTTGTAGTTGTATGCATTGGTTGAAGTATCCATCCTTCTTTTAGATGATACCAGTCTATGGGACAGCTAAATGAAAGCAGTTGTTAGTTGTTATAGTTTTATGTATCAGTTGGTGGACTGTTATTAATAATTCTTTCTTTAGAGTGGAACCACTCTGTGGAAGCAACTGAAAACAACCAACATAGTCACTTGTAGCTTTACAAATGCATTATTCATTTTTCTTTTCAAGTGGAATTAGTCTGTTGGTTGGACCTTGTATTCATTCTATCAACTAAAACCGCATTTTAGTGTTTTAGTTGCTGAGATGTCCATTCATTCTTCTGAGTGAAACCAGTCAGGTTGAACTAAAGCAGTCGTATACAACTGGGGTATGCTACCTCCGGAAAGGACCACTATCCCTGGAGGTATGTGGTGACATCTCTGGGGATACACGAATGTTAAAATAAGCATTATACATCTAATTATGTACTGAATAGATTTATCTTCATTTTGTCATTCAAAGTTGATTAATATATTGCTGTGGATTAATTTGGTCCAAGTGCAGTTAACAAGTAACTGATGAAGGTAATGTATCATTAGGGGTACAAAGTCGAGTATAAAAGTCCCCTCCATGTGGCTTGCATCTCTTTTGTATGTGCTTGCCCAACATGGGGCCTCACTCCTCGCAGTGCTACTTCCTTTTCCATGCTGCAAGTCTGTCTTTCTCCAATCCCCCCCCTCGTACCTTTCCATTGGATGGTCTTCTTAGTGCCGATCGTGCTTAGATCTGGGGTGTGTTTTGGACACTCATTTTCTTACCTTCCGGCCTTCTACAACATTTTATTATTAATTACATGGTCCCCATTTTTGATTTAACTTGCTACTTCTTTTCTAAATTTTCCATAGTTCGGATCATACAAGGAACGTTGCCCAGAGTGGCGTATATTTCGACTTTTTGCTCTTCTCTCCTTCGGTGCTTTTCAGCCTTCTTTCTTGCAATGGTACTATGCCCAAAACCTAGCACAATAACCATTCCATTCATTGTGGGAGAATCGTCACGTATCTGCATGGTTGTAGCCCCCTGACAACACAGGATTGCACTACTGGTGCCTAAGCTGGAATCTCCCCACTCAAGCCAGGGAGTATGTGCTTATCATGGATGGAGTACAGGGATTCTGGGCAACATTTTATCGGTCAGGTAACCATTGCTGATGGCACCTGTGGGGAGGGCCCCTATTTGGAGTGGTTGGGACCGTGGCAGAAGATTCGCATGAAGTGAATTAAGCTTTCTTCTGCTGGTGGCCCCATGTTCCCAGCAGTCACTTCTGAAGCTAAGACACATTACATTATAGAGTAGTACAACCCTTTCCATGGCTGTGCCACAGGAGGGACGTAGGGCTCAGAGACAAGGTGGGAAATAAACCACTCAGTACAGAGCTGACGAGGATTCCTTTTTACCACAAAGTCATTCTTGTTCATTAAACACCTCGAGGATAGGTTTGGGAAAGTGGCAGCTCTCAGAGTATGGTACAGTGTATTATTTTCCATTAAGATATCCTTTTACTGACTGATGATGAGCTGCATGCTAATCCAGAGCAATGAGGTGTGCATTTGTCCATTGTATCCAATGGAGGCCAAAAGATGACAGAGTGGATACTTGAGTCTTCATCTAGATATTTGAAGGTGATTTGTTTCCAGAGAAAGGCAAGGTGATGGTGTATTATTGTGATGTCAAGCTGTACATTCCTTCTCTCATGCGGTGCTACAAATGCATATGATTTGGACACATCATCACGTGGCAACGCCAGCCCCATATGTAGGGATTGTGGATGTCAGTTGCACACAAATGTGCCTTGTGCCCCTCTTTGTCAACTGCGGGGAGCCCTTTTCCCTGTTCCCCAGACTGCAACATTTTCAAACAAGAAAAGGATATCCATGAATACAAGACCTTTGACCACATCACATGTCAAAAGGCCAAGAAGAAATATGAGCACTTACAATCCCACAGTGTACAACTATGATAATCTTTAGTGACTGTGCCATCACCCTCAGCGTCTTGAACGCATGGCCCTCAGGGCCACTCGACGACACCCACTCCCCTGGTGGTTGGGGCTCCTTCTGCTACTGCTTCACCCACAGCTGTTCTGCTACTGCTTCACCCACAGCCCGAGAAGCAATGCCCTTGTCCTGCACCTCTTACTAGTAAGGTGTCCCTCGGGACACTGCCTTCCCAGGTATCTGCTGACCTGCAGCCGGATGCTAGCAGTGGGGAGCTACAGGTTGCAGGTCGTACGACTTCATGTTCCTCCTCTATCCTAGAATCTTAGGCAGACAAGCTCTCGCAGAAGTCTAGATCATGTAAGGATCAAGTAGTAGTCCTCCAAAAACAGGGAGAGCCTGGAGGCCCCTGTGCCACCAGACCCTGTATATTTCATCTCTGTATGCTAGCCACCATTCCTCATGATCCCTATAGTCCCACTCTTCCCCCCCCCCCCCCCCCCCCCCACCTCCTCCCCTCCCCACACACACCACCACCACCACCTGCCTTAATTTGGAAACAAAAAAGTTATTGATGGTGTATCTTCACAACCAGTGGCAGCAGGCAGCACTGAGGCATGACCTGCTTCCTTGGTCCCTTCATGCACAGGATACTGATAGCATGAGCCACCAGTGAAAATGTAGCAGATTTTCTGCCAGTTGGCCGAGCTACGACATCTTTTGTGTGCTTCCTTTGTTTTTTGCATCACCCTCCAGGAATATTTCCCAGCAGTGAGGACCCTACCCTCTGTGGCGGGCTATTTTAAGACTTTCACTGACTACAGAAGAGCGTTAGGTGGCATTTTCTCACACGTTCTGCATTCTGCCTACAGCAAACACGTGCTATTCAGTATGACTTTGGAGACTGTGGCTGTTTGTGTGAAGGAATCTCTGGAATTTACCATATGCAATGTGTATCTCCCTCCCAGTGATGGAGTGTCCCAGAATGTGTGGTCTGCACTGTTTTCTCAGCTCCCCCCACCCTTTCAAATATTGGGTGACTTCAATGCGTGTAACCATTTGTGGGGTGGAACTATGACCACAGGCCGCTGTAAAGCTGTTGAAAACTTGCTCGCAGAGCTCATCCTTTGTCTCTTGAATACTGATGTTCTCACACATTTCAGTGTGGCATATTGGTGCTATTCAGCCATTGACCTTTCCATTTACAGCCCAGGTCTTCTCCCATTGGAGAATTCATGAGGACCTGTGTGATAGTGACAATTTTTTGATCATTTTGGCCCTCCCTTAGCATCACTTAAGTGGGCGTCCGTCCAGATGGGTTATCTCCAAGGCTTATTGGGATGCTTTCACAACTGCCGTCAACCTTTGCAGCCCGCCACATGGAGATATTGATGCGGTTGTTCAGCGCACAACAGCATCCATTCTATCAGCAGCTTACTCAGCTATCCCCTCTTCCTCAGAATCCCCCCACTAGAAGACCTTGGAGGACCCTCAAAATTGCCATGGCCATTAGAGATCACAAGTGGGCTCTCCAGTGCTGTAAGCATCTGTTGATGGAGCACATCATTGCCTTTAAACAGCAACTTGCCCAGGTCTGCCATCTCATAAAATGACAGACACGAACATGCTAGGAGTGGTATGTTGCTACCATTGGATCACTTAGCCCTTCTTTGCAAGTTTGGGCAAAGATTCGACACCTTATGCACACCGGTACCCCATGGGTGTACTAGGTGTCAGTGTGAATGGTAATGTGTACGCTGATCCACATCCTATTGCTGAACATTCTGCTTTTCATTATGCTCAAGCCTCTGCATCTGAGAATTATCAGCCTGTGTTTCATGTCCACAAACAGTGGGTAGATTGACTTCCTTTGCCTTTTATTACACATCACCTGAAACCTTACGGTGGTTTGCCAGCATCATTTCCTTGCCATTTTCAACCATATCTGGAATAAGGGCGAGTTCCCATCCCATGGCGAAAAAGTGTGATTGTCCCAGTACTGAAACCAGGTAAACACCCACTGGAAATGGACACCTATTGTTCAGTTAGCCTCTCTGATGTTCTCTACAAGTTGCTCAAATGTATGGTGAGCTGACGACTGTGTTGGTTCCTTGAGTCTTGGTGTCTTTTTTCCAGAGCAGTTTTTGCCAAGGCTGTTCTATTGCTGACAATTTGGTCAACCAAGAGTCTGCTATTTGGCCAGCTTTTGCCTGGTGTCAACATATTATTGCTGTCGTCTTCAATTTGCATAAGACTTATGACATCACATGCCATCACGACATGCTAGTTACTCTCCATGAATGGGATCTCAAGGACCAACACCCAATTTTTTTTTCTGGAACTTCTCACCTCACCGAACTTTACAGATTCAAGTTGCTGCTGTCATAGTACTCCTCATATATAAAAGAATGGGGTCCCACAGGACACTGTAGTGAGTGTCCCGCTTTTCTAGTGGCTATTAATGGTCTAACTGCAGGTGTCAGGTCTACAGTTCCACCCTCCCTGTATGCTGATGACTTTTGTATCTAATGAATGCTGACTGCAGGGTGCCATATGAAAGGTTCAGTCCTGGGCTCTCACCCATGGCTTCCAGCTTTACACCACAAAGACACATTTAGTGCACTTCTTTCATCTTTGTACTGTTCATCCCCAACCAGAACTCTGCCACAGTGACCAAATACTCTGTTTGATGAAGTCTTATCATATTTTAGGATTGGTCTTCAGTGCCCTGTAGATGTGGCTTCCCCATCTTAAGTGAACTTCCTGGTTACACTTAACACTCTATGCTGTCTTAGTAACAGCAGCTGAGGAGCAGACCACACTACAGTTTTGCAGCTCTATGAATCTTTGATCCTGCTGCGTCTTGATTATGGGGGCCTGGCATATGGCTCAGCCTCGCCTTCAGCATTGTGGATTCTAGAACCAGTACACCATTGTGGGTCCCCTTTTGCAACAGGTGCATTTCGTACAAGCCCTGCGAACAGCCTGCTCATAAAGGCTGGCATTCCTTCCCTATATATTGAGTACCAACAACTGCTGCTTATCTATGCAGTACATATTCACAGCTCTCCTGTGCATCACAACTACCATGCCCTTTTTCCTAGCAGGAAGAGGTACCACCCACAATAAAGGCCAAGGTCTGGAGTCACGATTGCAGTTTGCATAAGAGTCACTGCTGTGAACTCCTTTTTTTTTCCGCTGTCGCCTCTTGTCCTGCGAGAAATCCTATGCGTCCCCATAGTGTGTACCCATACATTGGATCTGGCTTGACCTCTCCTTTGGGTCGAAACTCTGAGTAAACCCTATGGATTTTCTCCGACTGTTCCTGGACATGCTTGACACATTTCCAGAGTCTCTACAGTCTACAGCCACACTGGTTTTGTTGGCACACATGCAATATGTAGTGTATTCACAGCAGACTTGGTGGCTGTAGCTTGAGTCCCCCTCAGCCACCTGTGTTTTTGCACTGGAGAGTTGTTCTTAATCTGCAATGACTCCTTGAGTAGTCTTCAGGCTGTCGACCAGTGCTACCCTCCACACCCATTAGTTGTGACTAGCCAGGATCTCCAGCATAACTTTCACCACACTGGACAGTCAGTGATCTTTTTATGGACCCCTTTTTCTCTGAGTAAACTGTGAATCGTAAAGGAGACAACAACCATGTGGTAGTCTTCCCTTTGTTTTTCTCACAGGGAATCTACTGCCCTCTGTTGGTTTCATATTGGCCAGACCTTACTGACCCTGGGTCACATACTCTTGATGTGCGGATCCAGCCACTGTTGACGAGGTGCCTGTCTCTGAAGACTTGTCCTGTAAGAAGTCACCCTCATTCTGCCAACGGCATTGTCAAAGACAGCAGGAAGCGGACAGAGATTCAGGGCGATCTCTTCAGCTTGGGGTGTGAAACTCCCCCTAAAAGGCAGAAGAATCAACAATGATCAGTGGCACGACAATGCAGAAGGCAATGAAAAAAATGAAATGATCATATGACATTGTTGACCAGGAGGTCCCATTCGGGTTCGGTGCCAAGTGCAAGTCTTATTTCAGATGGCGCCTCATTGGGCGACTTGCAGCCGATGCTGAGGATGAAATGATGATGAGGACAACACAACATCCAGTCCACGAGTGTAGAAAATCTCTTCAACCTGGCTGGGAATCGAACCCGGGCCAGCTGCATGGGAGGCAAGCACATTACCTCCCAGCCAAGCAGGCAGACAGAAGGCAGTGGAAACCACTGCATTAAACACATGATGTAAAACACTGGTAGAATCGAAAAAAATCACCAACATTGTCTTCACCTTCAACTGACTTTGCCGTGCTTTTTTCGGTCTTGGTGAACCTGGAGTCTTCCACTGCGACGACTGCACTCTGGTTTCAGGATCATACCCATATACCCATGATTCGTCATCTATAATTACCCTATTTAACAAATCTGGGTCATTTTTAGTCCGATTAATCAGTTCTTGGCAAACTTTGAATCGGTATTGTCTCTGGTCACTTGACAATACTTTTGGAATGAATTTTGCAGACACTCAACTCATGTTCAGATCTTCAGTTAAAATTGACTGAACTGCATAGAAACTTAATTCAAGTTCATCAGTCTTCTCCCTACTTGTAAGTCTACGATCAGAGTGCACTAAGTTGCAAACTTTCACAACATTTTCATTTGTTTTTGAGGTGGAAGGACGGCTGGACCATGGTTCATTTTCAAATGATTTGCGGCCATTTTTAAAGATGTTGTACCAGACAAAAACCTTTGTCTGGCCCATACAATTATCTCTAAAAACTCTTTGCTCCATTTCTACATCCATTTTCATGCAGACAGAATCTGGCAACAAGCCCTAACAGACCCACACTCAACCAGCTGCCACAATGAACTGTATAAAGGAAACGCAGTGTCCTGTCAGAGGGCGTTCAAGGACAAGGCAATGACTCACTCCCCACTCTGTGTACCTGCCTCACACCTTGTACCTATTGCAACTGTGCAGTTAAAATGCCTCCTTGAAGCTATTTGACGACTGCAGGTGAAAAAACCGACAGTTAGGGGGGATATGTGTTAAGACATCAGGGAATAACTTCTGTGGTCTTAGAGGGAGCTGTAGATGGTAAAAACTGTAGGGGAAAATAGAAATTGGAATACATCGCAAAAATAAAAGATTTGCTGATGATAGTGCAGCAGTCATGAAAAGTGAACATACAGTGAGTCAGGTGTTCAATAAAATGAAACAAAACATGCTTGGTGATTTCTATAACATGCACACAAAATAATTGTTTTTGTAGGGGGAGGGTGGAGGGGGGCGCTACTGGATGGAGAAGCTCAACTACGGTAAGTGAGTAAGGTCAAAGAGGTGGACAATTTTTTTAATCTCATCAGAAGGAAAATGCAAGTGAGACAGACATTATAACAGCTGCTGAAAGCAAAACAGTTTTTTTATAGAAAAGAAACAGCTACCATCCAAAAATATAGGCCAGGAAAAGAAGAACTGTATTTGATGTGTAACTCTGTTATGGGCATGAAATACAGATAAAGAGGAAGACAGACGAACATTTAGAAATGTGGGGTTCCAGGAGACTTTGAAATCAGAAAAAAAATGAAGACTCCCAGCAACAATCCAGTGAGAGATAATATCTAATAAAAAACATAGTGAATATAATAGGGAAACATTCCACGCGGGAAAAATATATTTAAAAACAAAGATGATGTGACTTACCATACGAAAGCGCTGGCAGGTCGATAGAAACACAGACACATACATACACACAAAATTTTAGCTTTCGCAACCAATGGTTGCTTCGTCAGGAAAGAGGGAAGGAGAGGGAAAGACGAAAGGATGTGGGTTTTAAGGGAGAGGGTAAGGAGTCATTCCAATCCCGGGAGCGGAAAGACTTACCTTAGGGGGGAAAAAAGGACAGGTATACACTCGCGCGCACACACACACATATCCATCCGCACATACACAGACACAAGCAGACATTTGTAAAGGCAGAGAGTTTGGGCAGAGATGTCAGTCGAGGCGGAAGTAAAGAGGCAAAGATGTTGTTGAAAGACAGGTGAGGTATGAGCGGCGGCAACTTGAAATTAGCGGAGGTTGAGGCCTGGCGGATAACGAGAAGAGAGGATATACTGAAGGGCAAGTTCCCATCTCCGGAGTTCTGACAGGTTGGTGTTAGTGGGAAGTATCCAGATAACCCGGACGGTGTAACACTGTGCCAAGATGTGCTGGCCGTGCACCAAGGCATGTTTAGCCACAGGGTGATCCACATTACCAACAAACACTGTCTGCCTGTGTCCATTCATGCGAATGGACAGTTTGTTGCTGGTCATTCCCACATAGAAAGCTTTACAGTGTAGGCAGGTCAGTTGGTAAATCACGTGGGTGCTTTCACGCGTGGCTCTGCCTTTGATTGTGTACACCTTCCGGGTTACAGGACTGGAGTAGGTGGTGGTGGGAGGGTGCATTGGACAGGTTTTACACCGGGGGCAGTTACAAGGGTAGGAACCAGAGGGTAAGGAAGGTGGTTTGGGGATTTCATAGGGATGAACTAAAAGGTTACGAAGGCTAGGTGGACGGCGGAAAGACACTCTTGGTGGAGTGGGGAGGATTTCATGAAGGATGGATCTCATTTCAGGGCAGGATGTGAGGAAGTCGTATCCCTGCTGGAGAGCCACATTCAGAGTCTGATCCAGTCCCGGAAAGTATCCTGTCACAAGTGGGGCACTTTTGTGGTTCTTCTGTGGGAGGTTCTGGGTTTGAGAGGATGAGGAAGTGGCTCTGGTTATTTGCTTCTGTACCAGGTCGGGAAGGTATTTGTTGGATGTGAAAGCTGTTTTCAGGTTGTTTGTGTAATGGTTCAGGGATTCCGGACTGGAGCAGATTCGTTTGCCACGAAGACCTAGGCTGTAGGGAAGGGACCGTTTGATGTGGAATGGGTGGCAGCTGTCATAATGGAGGTACTGTTGCTTGTTGGTGGGTTTGATGTGGACGGACGTGTGAAGCTGGCCATTGGACAGATGGAGGTCAACGTCAAGGAAAGTGGCATGGGATTTGGAGTAGGACCAGGTGAATCTGATGGAACCAAAGGAGTTGAGGTTGGAGAGGAAATTCTGGAGTTCTTCTTCACTGTGAGTCCAGATCATGAAGATGTCATCAATAAATCTGTACCAAACTTTGGGTTTTCAGGCCTTGGTAACCAAGAAGGCTTCCTCTAAGCGACCCATGAATAGGTTGGCGTATGAGGGGGCCATCCTGTTACCCGTGGCTGTTCCCTTTAATTGTTGGTATGTCTGACCTTCAAAAGTGAAGAAGTTGTGGGTCAGGATGAAACTGGCTAAGGTAATGAGGAAAGAAGTTTTAGGTAGGGTGGCAGGTGATACGCGTGAAAGGAAGTGCTCCATCGCAGCGAGGCCCTGGACGTGCGGAATATTTGTGTATAAGGAAGTTGCATCAATGGTTACAAGGATGGTTTCCGGGGGTAATAGATTGGGTAAGGATTCCAGGCATTCGAAAAAGTGGTTGGTGTCTTTGATGAAGGATGGAAGACTGCATGTAATGGGTTGAAGGTGTTGATCTACGTAGGCAGAGATACGTTCTGTGGGGGCTTGGTAACCAGCTACAATGGGGCGGCTGGGATGATTGGGTTTGTGAATTTTAGGAAGAAGGTAGAAGGTAGGGGTGTGAGGTGTCGGTGGGGTCAGGAGGTTGATGGAGTCAGGGGAAAGGTTTTGTAGGGGGCCTAAGGTTCTGAGGATTCCTTGAAGCTCCACCTGGACATCAGGAATGGGATTACCTTGGCAAACTTTGTATGTGGTGTTGTCTGAAAGCTGACGCAGTCCCTCAGCCACATACTCCCGACGATCAAGTACCACGGTCGTGGAACCCTTGTCCGCCGGCAGAATGACGATGGATCGGTCAGCCTTCAGATGGCCCCCTCGTACGCCAACCTATTCATGGGTCACTTAGAGGAAGCCTTCTTGGTTACCCAGGTCTGAAAACTCAAAGTTTGGTACAGATTTATTGATGACATCTTCATGATCTGGACTCACAGTGAAGAAGAACTCCAGAATTTCCTCTCCAACCTCAACTCCTTTGGTTCCATCAGATTCACCTGGTCCTACTCCAAATCCCATGCCACTTTCCTTGACGTTGACCTCCATCTGTCCAATGGCCAGCTTCACATGTCCGTCCACATCAAACCCACCTACAAGCAACAGTACCTCCATTATGACAGCTGCCACACATTCCACATCAAACGGTCCCTTCCCTACAGCCTAGGTCTTCGTGGCAAACGAATCTGCTCCAGTCCGGAATCCCTGAACCATTACACAAACAACCTGAAAACAGCTTTCACATCCCACAACTACCCTCCCGACCTGGTACAGAAGCAAATAACCAGAGCCACTTCTTCATCCCCTCAAACCCAGAACCTCCCACAGAAGAACCACAAAAGTGCCCCACTTTTGACAGGATACTTTCCGGGACTGGATCAGACTCTGAATGTGGCTCTCCAGCAGGGATACGACTTCCTAAAATCCTGCCCTGAAATGAGATCCATCCTTCATGAAATCCTCCCCACTCCACCAAGAGTGTCTTTCTGCCGTCCACCTAACCTTCGTAACCTTTTAGTTCATCCCTATGAAATCCCCAAATCACCTTCCTTACCCTCTGGCTCCTACCCTTGTAACCGCCCCCGGTGTAAAACCTGTCCAATGCACCCTCCCATCACCACCCACTCCAGTCCTGTAGCCCGGAAGGTGTACACAATCAAAGGCAGAGCCACGTGTGAAAGCACCCACGTGATTTACCAACTGACCTGCCTACACTGTGAAGCTTTCTATGTGGGAATGACCAGCAACAAACTGTCCATTCGCATGAATGGACACAGGCAGACAGTGTTTGTTGGTAATGTGGATCACCCTGTGGCTAAACATGCCTTGGTGCACGGCCAGCACATCTTGGCACAGTGTTACACCGTCCGGGTTATCTGGATACTTCCCACTAACACCAACCTGTCAGAACTCCGGAGATGGGAACTTGCCCTTCAGTATATCCTCTCTTCTCGTTATCCGCCAGGCCTCAACCTCCGCTAATTTCAAGTTGCCGCCGCTCATACCTCACCTGTCTTTCAACAACATCTTTGCCTCTTTACTTCCGCCTTGACTGACATCTCTGCCCAAACTCTTTGCCTTTACAAATGTCTGTTTGTGTCTGTGTATGTGCGGATGAATATGTGTGTGTGTGCGCGCGAGTGTATACCTGTCCTTTTTTCCCCCTAAGGTAAGTCTTTCCGCTCCCAGGATTGGAATGACTCCTGACCCTCTCCCTTAAAACCCACATCCTTTCGTCTTTCCCTCTCCTTCCCTCTTTCCTGACGAAGCAACCATTGGTTGCGAAAGCTAAAATTTTGTCTGTGTGTATGTATGTGTCTGTGTTTCTATCGACCTGCCAGCGCTTTCGTATGGTAAGTCACATCATCTTTGTTTTTAAATATAAAAAGCATAGTGAAATGAAGACAGAATGATTAGATGCATATTCTCACATGATTGCTGAAAACTGTAGCTAAAGGAATGGAGGATGGAAAGGATCACTGGGGCGTGCTTAATATAAGTGTATAAGGCAGAGCCCAGTTACCCTCACAGAATATATAAACAGTACTTTCCCATTGTAGCAAATGCTTAAATGATGTGGGTTAGCAAAGTTTAAACTGAAACTATCTTATATAATGGCTTGTTCAATGATAATACTACATTATCTACTGCCATTATTTGGATAAAAGCCGACTCCAGACTTTTCCAAGTATTACAGAGTGTTAGGGGTATATGTGCAGATAATTCTATTGATGACCGAGGACAGTGTACTGACTAACATTGCATCAGTATTTACTTCATTTGCAGACTGATAATTAGAGTTTTCATAAGTAGTTTGTTCTTTAGGTTGGTTAGGACATCCAGGTACACATGTCACAGAAAGCCATTAATTTTTTATTTTCCCCTGGACAGCAGATCAAGTATTCAAGTGTGGGCACTAAATAGTTAGTATATACTGATAGTTGTAGCGCACGCCACCGTGCATTTACAACCGTGAAGAAACATAAGGTAGTCAGTTATGTGAAATGTTTGCGGGGAGAATGTTAGATACAGAAAAAAAAAACCTATGTATTAAGGTACCAATGGTCACGATATCTGTACCTATACCCGTAACACCCTGTATGTACCCCTCTTGCTCTAGCATGATTTTCAAAGTCACCTACCTGCCTGTTATCGTCGTTGTCTCAGGGGTTTCATCTTCTCTTGAAATCCAGTAAAAAACTTCTTGGGCTACGTCTCATCCACCTCTCTGTTTCACGATCCACTCACTTGTTTTCATGTGTCTACTAGCAATTCCTAATATTCAACTTTCCATTACTCACTGTGCAACCCTCGACTAGTAGATGATTTTCACATTTAAAGTGTTTGTATCACTACCATATTCAAAACTTGTAAAACACATATTACAATCATCTTTTCAGACATGCCAGATGTTAATTTGGAAAACTTTAAAAGTACTGTAGACAGTTTTTCCTCTTCATCTAGGTCTTGTCTTAAACTGCCACAAATCCAGACTTGTTCTTTGACTTTGTTAATTTGTGCGAATCACTGGAATAACATTCAAGAAATTGCTCTTACAATATCACTGCACAAAATGTTATTTGATATCCAATGTTAGCAGTGATGAAACACAAATAGCTAGTGAGTCCCGACACAAATTGCATACATGGTATGCCACAAAATACTCCCTTCAGGACCAAGAAGGTAAGTATTACACTTTTGTCAGCCAGTGGAGATGACAATACTGAGTAGAAACATGAAAGGAAGTGCCAGTATGCCTCATTAATGTCATAGGGCCCATATCAGCATGTGAAGAGAGTAAAGTGTGCAGAATGATCAGGTTTCCATAACATGGCTTCAGTCTGTACAATAATTGCTACACTGTAAGTAGTGTTTATGTGGACCTAGTGGATATGAGAGACTCGTATGCAGCACAACATATTGTGATCACAGCATGTAATGACTGCCAGCTGAACACAAGGTCATAACAGACATTTCAGTATTTTTTGACAACATTGGGGCACTGTAATGGATTTGAAACTTTCCGCACTGATTCAGATTTGTCTGCTGGGAGATGAATGGATGTTATTCATACAATAGTCGGCTTCCATTGTTCAGAAATTTTGAAGTGCTACAGACTGCAGTAGACATACTAACAATAGCACTTGTATGTTGAATGGCAAAATGTCGCCCCCACCCTCTCCCAGTGTAGTCCCACTACAACATGTGCTGTAGTGGAGACTGCATTAATATGAACTTTTGTAGCACCTGAGGTATTGCAGCTCCCCACACCATATTTCAGCATAATAAAATCCATTCAGTTCTGTTGAGTGTTGCATCACAAGAATTCAAAGAATGAAAGCTACTGAACTGTAGTCTGCATGTCACCAGTTGAATATGTCTGGGCTACAGCTGAGTGGCAGCTTGTTACTTCGTAGCACTCCAGCACCCCACTGTAGATGCTTGTGAACTCACATGCAAACCAAATGGAGAGTTATGAGGTATGGAGGCTCTGACCACACTGTGTTGGGGCTTCATTTCATACTGAATTGTTAGACATTGTGTAGAGTTTTACAAACAATTTAAAGTTTACCAAATTGATTTTTTGTTTTCTCAGCTTAAATATGAATTAACACTTGCTTCGTGATGTATTTCAAAGTGTTTCATTTTTGGTGCCAGTATCTCAACATTAACAGGAAAATACACAGGAGCCTCTGCATTGGCTGTAAACAATGATTTTGATATCTTTGTTTGGTTTCTTTTGCAAGTTTATTTGTGTACAAAGTGTGAAAGAGTCAAACTTATCAATAGTTTTTGTATGAAGGATTGTAGTTTAAAACAAATATTTTTCACTGAATTTGTTAGATATCCCTTTCATATGTTCTGCCTTATTTTTGAACATTTATATGCAGTGGCTTTGCAGCACCATAACATTCTTTACTGTTTTATTGTTGTAATTTAGGTCTCCCTTCAACTATAAGTAACTTACCTGAAAGTAATTGTACTTAAAGGTACTTACTTATATTGCATACTGAACTGTTTTGTCATGTCATGTGAATTCAGACTTTTGATATCCAAAAAGTATCCCGACATCAAAATTTGTGAGGTATAGTCCTGTAAAACGACTATCAGTGATAGTACGCATCAAGATTTTGTATATATTTTTGTGGTAGCTAAGTGAAGAGTTGCATACTGAGGGGAACAGCAAGAAGTGTGGACCATCTCCTCCTCCGATGGTTGTCCATACAGGAAAATATCAGGCAGCAATTATATGTATGTTTTACATTAACTCAGCACTGGTGTGTTATTTTCTCAAAATTCTGACTGCAATTTTCCCTCCCTTTTTTTAGATCTGTACAGGCTTTGTGGTGATCCTGTAAGGGAGAATGAAGCATTCCAGATGCATTGTAATTACTCACAGATGCTTCTGAAGGACCATTTCCAGTCATCGCAATTGCCAGAACATGTTTTAATAACGTGGAAAGAGGGAAATGTTCCAGTGATAACAGGTAACCCAGCTAGTACATCAAGTTCGTTACTAGTATGAAGGTGACAACTAGTTCCAACACTGGTGATGTGTTGCCTTCAAGACAGTTTGGTTACACCCCAGGAAAACTGAAGAAGATTTAATATCGACTGTTGCCACTCCGAGAAAAAGACGTGTACAGTAACTTCTTGTGTGTACAGTGCAATCATAATGGTTACGGGTGTGTGTGAATAACATTGCAAGCAGATTCCAGATAACACAAATAAAATTATAGAGACTGCACAGAGAGGCTTTATCAAGGGAATCTCCATTGTATTACTGACTGAAGCATCACAGGAAGTTGATAATATGTGCTGTTGTTGATATTTATATCTTTCTTCACTTACTGCATAACGCTTATTCCTGCCAAGGACAATGTGAGCAGTATTATTAATTCATGTTTAAAATGTGATCTGTTAAGAAGTACCATGACATCTCAGTTTCAGATTCTTAAATGTCAGCATCATATCTGTAATTTCAAAACATCGAGCCTGCACTGTTGTGTGGCTGTATACAAAGTGGCCTTAATTTTTTTAAAGAAATGAACTATGCTAGATATAAGAACTGACTGGTATGGTTTGTGTAAATATTTCCTATTTATATAAAAAGATCGGTTAAAGAGCTCGTTTTGGAGATACTCTGGTGACGTGAGTTTTATTATGCCCTACTTATTTTAAATCATTCTCTCTCTCTCTCTCTCTCTCTCTCTCCCTCTCCCCACCTACTAAAAATGTTTATATGAAGCAAACGTTTCACATTGAAACAGTTTTCCTTACTATGATGGTGATGGTTTTCATATTTTGCCTTTCTTTTCTGAAAGGCATCCTCAGTCCCCTGAAATACAAATTTATGTGGATACTATTTTGTTTTACATATTACACAGTACATTGAGGTTAATAACAGCTCTAGCACTTCCTTATTTCCTGTAAAGTAACAATAGTTGAAATTTCTACTTACAGGGTTTGTAGATACAGCTCTGCAGGTGTTGTTCTGCTTTGCGTCATTCAAATTTTCATTTGTACAGCACTAAGAATGTAAACACTAGTTTACTTTAATTGTAGATAGGTGTATATACGAGACTGCCAGTGGAGTAATGGCCTAATCTTCGTTTTTGGAGAAAATAGCTTAGCTTAAGATTGTTACAAGTGTCCCAGCTGCAACAGGGTCCATGGAAGCCTGCTGATAACACAAACGGATGCTTGTGTGCTTATCAGTTTGTTGTGTCATAGAATGCAATACTAGCCCAAGTTTTGCATAGGCTGCTTATGTACTGTGTGTGCGGATGTAAACGTGTTAATGATGCACATGATAGAGGCACTATAAATGAAGTGACAGATGTATGATTGACCAAGTATTTGCACCATACTACACCATGAGATAAGCTGAAGGCAGACAATCTGAGCCACCATCTTTCATTGTGTAGTAGAGTCATCAGAAGATCAAAACAAATTGCAAAATAATTTAGAAAAGATATCTGTATGCTGCAAAAATTGGAAATTGACCCTAAATAATGAAAAGTATGAGGTCATTCATATTGGTGCTAAAAGGAATCAGTTAAACTACAAAATAAATCAGTCAAAAATCAAACAATGGAAAATCCAGACTGGAATATAACAGTATTATGAGAAGGAAAGTTGCTACTCACCATATGGTGGAGATGCCGAGTCGCAGATAAGCACAACAAAAAGACACTCACTATTATAGCTTTCACCCATTAAGGCCTTCATCAACAATAGACAGACATATGCACACACATTCACGCAAACTGGTGTTGTGTGTTTGAGTTGTGTGTGTGTGTGTTTTTTTTTTTTTTTTTGAGGAAGGCCTTAATGGCCAAAAGCTATAATTGTGAGAGTCTTTGTAGTGCCAACCTGTGACTCTGGCAACTCAATAATATTGATAAATCAGTCAAATCTAAAGGATGTAAATTCAGCTTAACACCTACGAATTACAATTAACAACTTAAATTGGATAGAACACACAGAAAATGTTTTGGGGAAGGTGAACTAAAGACTGTGTTTTATTGGTGGAATGCAATAGATCTACTAGAGAGACTGCCCACACTACACTTGTCCATCCCCTTTTGGAGTACTGCTGCCTGCTGTGGGATCCTTATCAGATAGAATTAACAGAATACATCAAAAAAGTTCAAAGAGGGGCACCATTTTGTATTATCGAGAAATAGGGGAGAAAGTGTCACGGGCATTACACAGAATTTGGGGTGAAAATCATTAAAATAAAGACTTTTTAACTGCGGTGGGATCTTCTCCACCAATCACCAACTTTCTCCTCCAAACGCGAAAGTATCTGGGTGATGCCGACCTACATGGGAGAAACGATAGTCATAATAACATGCAGAAGGTATAGGTTTCTTCCGAATGCAGTTAGGGAGTGGATTAGTGGAGAATTAGTGTTAAGGAGGTTCGATGTACCCTCTGCCAGGTAATTAAATGTGATAATTGTGTACTCATAGCCTGTGGTATGTTTTGCTGATAAGAAACATGTTAAGGATATATAAATATGTATCATGTCTTCAGATGATGACAGTCCACCTTATCCAGACAGACAAGAGTTCAACAATTACCATTTTATCTGCTGACAACTAGACTACTAGGACTGATACTAGACAGGCACGTCAGATAAATGTCAAAGCAGAAGCAAATGAGTCTGCAATGACATGAAATGGGCACAAAATATTCAAATATTGGAGGATGGATTTCACGAGTTCTTGCAGATAAAATTATTCACCAGTTCCCACCTCAGGCTAACAGGGGCAAATGCCATAAATATAAAACACCAATAGAAAGAGACATGAAGACAAAAATCTATACAGTTTCCAACATATTAGTTGCATTATGCAAGACATAAATCTGGAAATAAATATTTGTCACTGTATCTGAGTCTTATGGCACTCATACCATCTGTATCAAGAACTAGTGTCCTGGTATCCTATTACATGTCTTCTAATACTTTCAATAAAAGCTTTAATCTCTCTCATTTCATCACTCCCTGCCGGAAAGTCCCCTTTCAGATGAAAATTGCTGCACCTGACAGCCGTGAAGAGCAGACTAATTGTGAATGCACAACAAAAAGTCAATAGTGCTCTTATCAGAATACAACAGGATTCAGGAGGGATATACGCAGATATTTGTTACTACAAGAGGCAGCTGTAGACATATTGCCTAAGGGTACATAACACAGGAAAAAACTAACCCACCATGTATTTGTGGAGTGAGTGCGACGCTTGTAGAGGACCACAGAAGCTATGTTTTTGCTACACTATATTAAAGAATCATAACAAACTCTGATCAGTGTGGCGTTCAAAATCAAAACATCTTTACTGTGCCAGTATATAGCTGATTATGGAGACTTTATAGTTCCTAGTGAGCGGACATTTGTAGATAGCATGCGAGCAGGCATTCCGTGTCATAAGTAAAAACTAATTTCGCCCCTTAACTTTTATGCAACTACCGACCAGGTATCTGTTATTACTATTGCAAGAGGAAAAAATGTTCATCTTCATGACAAAGAATTTCTTTCAACGCTACATTTAAAGAAGAACATTAATGAGTTATTTAATTCTAATGGATGCACTATTAGTAAACTGAAGAAGCAAATATTTAAAATTAAAAAGGAAAACACTTCCTAATGTTCTGCAAATTTTGTAGAACATTAAGAAGTTTTTTCTTTTTCAATATTATCATGTTCTTCCAAGCAGCGACGGAAAATTCAGTTAATGTTAAAAAAAAAATTAATTTCCTTGTTAGAGTTCATACCTCCCTCCCTATATTCCTACCACCAAAACATTCATATACATCTAATCCACTTTGCTAATACCATTCTATTTAATGATGATAAACGTCAATGCCGTAGTGGTCTAAACAACAAAAAATTGTTCAATATGCCAATTTTGAAATTGTTACGAATGTTCAGTTATTTTATGTAACGAATACAATGTAACCCAAAATCATGTCTATGTACAACAATGTAAAACACAGGAACTGCTATTTCTAACGCCAAGAGCTTTCCAGTGCCATTTCCTCATAGCAGGAGAGTTAAGCCATTAATTTGCTAATAGCCTCACATATGCATATGTTGTTATTTTAATTCATTTCTCATATCAGGTTTGGCATTGTGTTCATTTGTGTGTGTCTGGTCACTTGTCGGTTCTATCCAATAGTTTTTCTGCATTGGGGTAAGCTGCTTGTTGTGGTTCTCTCTCTTGATGATAATAGTGCTTAAAGTGCTCTGGGAATGTTTAGTAAACCCCACATGAGTGGAAGAAAGGGATGAAACATTGCACCAACAGCAGGTTAAAATAACCAATACACAGAAAATCTAATAGTACAAACTGAACACAGCCTTGCAGAAGAAGAACAACAGAACTAAACTGAAATAAATTAAGGGGTGACAAGAGAATTGGAAATAAAGAGCATAATAAAACACACATAGCAGAAACAATCATATGGAGGCAGCCACTACGAAAACAGTGAAACAAAAGTTAATAGCATTATAACTAAAGCAGACAGGCCTCAGCTCGCATGTGGTAATGCATTCGCATCGCTCCAGGCAGAGGGCCAACGTGGAGACTGGCTGTCTGTCTGTGAACAGGTGGCTGCTCCTTCAACACTGTCTGAGAAAGGCAATGGGGTTTACTATTTATTGGGAGCTATAATGCTAGGTGCATTATGGAGCCACTTAGGCAGACAGCATTCAGGACTGGAAAGAAAGCCAAAGTGTACTCTGTATGTCTGCGGATATAGAGGGTGCAGGGTGCAGACAACTGTAAATTGTGGCTCATTCAGCACCAACAACGCCTATCACATGCGTTCTGAGGCCATCCTCAGTTCATACAGGTGGCTGGTGGAGATGGTGAAGACTGCTGGCCCTGCACGTGGGTACAAGCAGAGTCCCAACAGAAGGCTTCATTAACTTTGTGACGATCTTAGCTACAGATTTCTACACCTTTGTTATCTTCTGCACATGTAATGAGAGAAAATATGGAGAAAGGAGGAGTTGCCATATATGTCAAAAGTTATCATTGTGCAAAAAGTATAGAAACAAAAAAGTTTTGTGTAGAGAAACATATAGAAGCATGTGCCTGTGAGCTTAAATTAAATAAAGGCACATTTATAATTGTAACTGTATATAGGTCCCCATCAGGAAATTTTCATCTATTTCTGAAAAATTTGGACTCCTTGTTGTGCTATCTGTCAGACAGGGGGAAGCAAATTATTATTTGTGGGGACTTCAATGTAGACTCTCTGAAAGAGGGTAATAGGAAAAATGACCTTGAAGTATTACTCGGTTCTTTCAATTTGACACCCGTTATTGATTTTCCTACTCGGGTGGTAAAGGATAGCAGCTCACTGATAGATAACTTCTTTATAGACCAAGATAAGTTTAACCAGATAAATGCTCAGCCTGTTGAGAATGGTCTTTCTGATCATGGTGCACAGCTAGTTACAATATATGACATAGCTCCATTCAGCAATACTAAACAGTCCTCCAAAGTAGTACGTTCAGTCAACGATTTAACAATTGCAAATTTCAGGGAAAGCCTACAGCAGTTAGACTGGGATGAGGTGTACCGTGAACCTGATGCCAATTTAAAATATAATTTATTTCATGACATTTTTGTAAATGCATTTGAAAACTGCTTCCCCAAGAAAATAGTTAAATATACTCGAAAGAAACCTTGTAACAAACCATGGCTTACTAAGGGTATAAAAATATCTTGTAACCGGAAAAGGGAAATGTATCTGACAGCAAGAAAGAGTAGTGACCCAGAAACTATCAAAAATTATAAAAACCACTGTGTTATATTAAGAAAAGTTGTTAAAAAATCCAGGAGTATGTGTATCATGTCTGAAATCAGCAACTCTGATAATAAAATTAAAACAATTTGGAATATTATTAAAAGAGAAACAGGTCAACCAAGAGCAGAGGAAGACAGTATTACCATCAAATTGAATGAAAACTTTACGAACAAAAAGTCAGAAGTTGAAAATATTTTTAATAATCATTTTCTAAATGTTGTGGATATAGTAGGATCCACGTATTCATTAGAAGATGCTAGGCTGTTAATGGAAGAGGCCATACCTATGCAATTTGATACAATTGAAATCTCACCCACTTCTCCCTCTGAAATTGGGAAAATAATAAACTTGCTTAAAAGCAAAAACTCACATGGAATTGATGGCATTTCCAGCAAAATACTAAAAGCTTGTTCTCAACAGATAAGTAAGATTCTCAGCCACCTGTGTAATAGCTCTCTGGAACAGGGCATTTTCCCTGATAGACTGAAATATGCTATTGTTATACCTTTGCATAAAAAGGGGGATAGATCTGATGTCAACAATTACCGTCCAATCTCCCTTCTAACAGCTTTATCCAAAATTTTTGAGAAAGTAATGTATTCAAGAGTAGCTTCACATATCTGTAAAAATGAAGTACTAACAAAATGTCAGTTTGGTTTCCAGAAAGGTTTTTCAACAGAAAATGCCATATATGCTTTCACCAGTCAAATTTTGAATGATCTGAATAACTGAACACCACCCATTGGGATTTTTTGTGATCTCTCAAAGGCTTTTGATTGTGTAAATCATGAAATTCTGCTAGACAAGCTCAAGTATTGTGGCATGAGTGGGACAGTGCACAAATGGTTTAATTCGTACCTAACTGGAAGAGTGCAGAAAGTTGAAATAAGTAGTTCTCGTAACATGCAAAAATCAGCACATTCCTCAAACTGGGGAACTATCAAGAATGGGGTTCCACAAGGGTCAGTCTTGGGTCCTTTGTTGTTCTTAATATATATTAATGACTTGCCATTCTATATTCATGAAGAGGCCAAGTTAGTTCTCTTTGCTGATGATACAAGTATAGTAATCACACCTGACAAACAAGAATTAACTGATGAAATTGTCAATACTGTCTTTCAGAAAATTACTAAGTGGTTCCTTGTAAACGGACTCTCACTGAATTTTGATAAGACACAGTACATACAGTTCCGTACAGGGAATGGTATGACGCCATTAATAAATATAGACCTTAATCAGAAGCATATAGCTAAGGCAGAATATTCCAAATTTTTAGGTGTGTCCATTGATGAGAGATTAAATTGGAAGAAACACATTGATGATCTGCTGAAACGTTTGAGTTCAGCTACTTATGCAATAAGGGTCATTGCAAATTTTGGTGATAAACATCTTAGTAAATTAGCTTACTACGCCTATTTTCACTCATTGCTTTCATATGGCATCATATTTTGGGGGAATTCATCACTGAGGAATAAAGTATTTATTGCACAAAAGCGTGTAATCAGAATAATAGCTGGAGTCCACCCAAGATCATCCTGCAGACATTTATTTAAGGATCTAGGGACATTCACAGTAGCTTCTCAGTATATATACTCTCTTATGAAATTTGTTATTAACAACCAAACCCAATTCAAAAGTAATAGCAGTGTGCATAACTACAATACTAGGAGAAAGGACGATCTTCACTATTCAAGATTAAATCTAACTTTGGCACAGAAAGGGGTGAATTATACTGGCACTAAAGTCTTTGGTCACTTACCAAAAAGTATCAAAAGTCTGACAGATAACCAACAAGTATTTAAGAAGAAAGTAAAAGAATTTCTGAATGACAACTCCTTCTACTCCATACAGGAATTTTTAGATATAAATTAAGAAAAAAAAGAAAAAAATATTTAAAAAATAAAAATAAAAAATAAAGAAAAACAAAAACACAAAAAAAATAAAGTTGTTATATTAACTTAAGTATGTTGTTAAATTAACCTAATTATGTCATGTATTAGAAAATTTGACTCGTTCCACATCATTACGAAATATCGTATTCATGATCCATGGAACTAGTATTAACCTAATTTAAACCTAACCTAACCTAATCTGGGAATTTGTAGTATTCTAGGACTCCCCCAACTAGTCAGTGGTGCACTACACAAAGGAAGCAGCTACTTGTAATGTGCACATAATGTTTTTTAGGCTAGGCAGTAGTTTGAGGTACTCTGATGAACACTCGCCAGTTGGTATGCAGCAAGGGAAGTTGTACTGCATTCAGAGTAGACACACTTTTGGTCAAAATTTTAACAGTCAACTGTTGAAGTATTCATAATGAACTCCCCAGGAAAGTTCTTGGAACCGAGAGCCGATGAAACCCAAAATAGAAAGCTCCGAGATATTTAGGGAGTCTTGGAAAGTATATTGAAGAGACAGATTAAAGACCATAGGAGGGTGTGTGTTCATTGCAGTAGACTTGGATGTCTATGGATTAGTTGTGTGTGTGTGGGTGTGGGGGGGGGGGGGGGGGGGTGTACAGACAGACAGTTGGCAAAATACTTTTGAACATGTTTTCGAAAACTATCTCAAACAGCCAGCTCGACATCTTAGACCTTGCGGCTACAAATAGGCCATGGATTGGCGATCATGATGTCATTGTAACAACTAAAGCTATGAAAGTTATAAATCAGTCAAGAAGGCTAGGAGAGAGTTTTTGCTACATAGAACAGATAATCAGTTCTCAGCATCTCACTTAGAGAGTGAATTGATGTTCAAGCAGATTGTAAATCACAGTTTGGAGACTTATGCAGCCACGAAGTGGATAAGGAATGGAAAAGACCCACTATGGTTTAATAACAAAATCTGGAAGATACTGATGAAGCAGTGGCTATTGCACTCTATGCTCAAAAGAAAACACACAAAATGATGACAAGGAAAGGTTAGTAGAGATTCATGCATGAAGCATACAACAACTGCCACAATCATCCCTTAGCAAAAGATCTGGTAGAAAACCCGAGAAAATTCTAGTCCTACGTAAAGTCGCTAAGCGGTTCGAAGGCTTTGATTCAGTCCTGCATGGAAGCTAAAGCTAGCAAAACAAAAGCTGAAGTTTTAAATTCTGCTAACAAGAAATTGTTCACCCTCATACAAACATACGTCATTTGACCATCAGACAGACTCCCATTTGGATACATAGTAATAAGGACCCCTGGCGCGTAGAAACAACTGAAAGATTTGAAAGCACATAAGTCACAGGTCCGGATAGAATCCCAATTCAGTTTTACAATGAGAACTCTACAACACTGGCCCATTACCTAGCTTGCATTAATCAAGAATCTCTCACCCAGCACTAAGTCCCAGGTGACAGGGAAAAGACGCAGGTGACTCATGTATATAAGAAGGGTAAAACAACAGAGCCGCAAAATTACTTCTTCAGTTTGCTGCAGAACCCTTGAACATACTCCCAGTTTCGTATATAATACTTTCTTGAGACTGAGAAGCGTATCTCCATGAATCAGCATGGTTTTAGACAGCATCGCTCGTGCAAAAAACTAAGCTTGTACTTTTCTCAAGTGATATACTGTGAACTGTGAATGAAGGGCAACAGGCAGTGTGTTTTCTGGATTTCCAGAAAGCATTTGGCAGGCTGTTAACGAAGATATGAGCATATGGAATAAGTTCACAGATATGTGAGTAACTTGAAGACTTCTTAAGTAATAGAACCCAATATGCTATCCTCGATGGTGAATGTCCATCAGAGACACAGGTATCATCGGGAGTGCCATAGGGAAGTGTGATAGGACCACTGTTCTCAATACACGTAAATGATTTGTGGCAGACAGGGTTGGCAGAAATCTGTGTGCAGTGGGGTGTTGAAGTTGAGCGACTGTTATAAGATACAAGATGACTTAGACAAAATTTCTAGTTATTTTGATGAATCACAGCCAGCTCTAAATGTAGAAAAATGTTATGTTGATGCAGATGAGTAGGAAAAACAAACCTGTAATGTTCAGAGTATTCTGTCTGACACAATCATGTCATCTGGGCATAACGTTGTAAAGCAATATGAAATGGAATGAGCATGTGAGAACTGCAGGGAAGGCAAATGGTCAACTTCAGTTTATCGGAAGAATTTTAGGAAAGTGTGATCCATCTGTAAAGGAGACCACATATAGGATGCTGAGGCAACCTATTCTTGAGTACTGCTCGAGTGGGATCTGTATCAGGTTGTATTAAAGGATGACATCATAGCAATTCAGAGGAAGACTGCTAAATTTGTTAGTGGTAGGTTTGAACAACATGTAAGTGTTAAGAGATGCTTCGGGAACCCCTGCAGAGAAGGCGATGTTCTTCTCGAGGAACACTATTTAGAAAATTTAGACAGCCAGGATTTGAAGCTGAATGCCGAATGTTTCTACTGCCGCCAACATACACTGCACATAAGGAACAGAATGATACGATACAATAAATTAGGGCTCATATGGAGGCATATAGACAGTTCTTCCCTGTTTTCCGTTTTTCTATTTGCGATTGGAACCAGAAAGGAAATGACTATTAGTGGTACAGTGTACTATGCACCATATGCTGGCTTGTTGGATATCTATGTAGATGCAGAAATGTAACAGCACTCAAAAGAACAATACCTTGTGTCAACACCACACAATTGCATGAAAATTACCCTTAAGAAATACTACATAACACAGAACTCACAAGCACCATCACACTGCAACCAATCCACCCAAAATACATAATCACAACATATATGAGACCAGTTATATAAATTTCAGGAAACCCCAGACCCACCACATGGCCAAATGCGTATATATAAAAAAGGGTACCACTGATTTCATTCGTCATGGAAAACATGTACATCCATCCCCATCACAGGAATAATAGAAATAATGTGTGTGCTAGAGATCAAAACTACTTCCAGTTTCAGGATGAATATTAACTGCAAAGTGAAAAACTACCCCTGGGATTCCCACTACCAGGAACCTTGGCCAACATTTTAAAAATCATATACTGGTACAGAAAATAGTTGAATTCACCCTTGAACAAGAAAAAGACCCACTAAATTTTCTTGGGATGAAAATAATAAAGGAAAGCGACAAACATTCTTTCAAAATATACAGAAAACAAACATCCACAGGCACCTCCAACCATCCCAGCAACCAAAAGCTAGCTGCTCTAAGGCACATCTTACGCAGTATAAACAAGTTTCCACTGAACAAGAAAAATGCGTACAATCTACATCTACACTCTACAATCTATCTTACTGTTTGGTGGACAGTGCCTTCTGTACCAGTGTCATTTTCCCGTTATGAAAGGTTCATAATGAGAATGATTGCTAATAAACTTCTGGGTGGGCCCATATCTAATTTTATGTTCCTGGTCTCATTTGCAAGAATTGAACCATAAAATAGCTAGAAACAATGGATTTGATACACATGTAGTACACTGACTAAATCAAAAATAAAACCACAGAAAAAAACGCAACATATAAACTCCAAGCCCCTAAGTTACACATAAACAATGGCAACATACACAAGGCTTCCATAAAACATACAAAACTAGACAACTGACAATTAAGAGGGACAATTTCCAGGGAGCAGGAATGTACAAAGTTGTGATGCAGCCACTGTGGTCGAACTGTGAATTGCAACTATGTCTGACAGGTTTAGCTATCTGGTGTGTGTGGGGAAGAGTAAGGACGGGTGGCACTGCTGTGGGAGCATGCACGTATGTGGTGGGGATAGTGTACGGGTGGCGGGAGGGTGGGGGGGGGGGGGGGGGGGCTGCCAGTACATAGACAAAATTATACTGTGCTAGAATTTGACCAGGGAAGAGGACAGGTACTGTGTCGGTCACAGAGGCTAGGAGACTTTAGGGTATATTGCAGGGAGAGTTGCCACCTGTGCAATTCAGAAATGTTGGTGTTGGTACGAAGGATCCAGATGACAAAAGCCATGTAGCAGTCACTGAACTGTAGCACATCATGTTGGGCAGCCATACATGCGGCCAGACAGCTTGTTAGTTGTCACACACCCACACAAAGAAAGCAGCACAGTAGTTGCAGCTTAGTTTGTAGATCACATGACTGCTTTCATAGATAGTCCTGCCTTAGATGGGACAGATGTGTCGTTGACCTGGAAGGTGGTGGGGGAGGATCCATAGGACAGGTCTTGCATCTAGGTCTATTGCAGAGATATGAGGCAAGGGATTGGGAAGAGAGGTGGAGTACACACAGACAAGGACACTGCGCATGTTCAGTGGGTGATGGAATATCACTGTGGGAGGTGTGGGCAGTGTAGTGGGTGGGACATTTCTCATTTCAGGGCATTACAAGAGGTATTTCAAACCCTGGCAGAGAATGTGATTCCATTGCTTTGGTCTTGGATAGTACTAAGGAAAGTAGGGCTCCTTGTGGCTGTGCAGTGGGTATGTGGGAGGTGGTAGATGACTCGAGAGACAAGACGTGGAAGAAATGTTTCTGAACAATGTTGGGAGGGTAATTTCAGTATGTGAAGGTATTGGTGAGACCCTCAGTAATTTGGATAGGACTGGTCCTCACTGCAGATGCAATGGCCACATGTGGCTAGGCTGTTCCCACTCCAGTGCTACACAGCTTTCTATTTCGCCAACACACCCACAATCTCTTTCCCCTTCTCTACTTTTCTCCCATCTCCCCCACCACCCAACTGCCCTACATGGTCCCCACCACATACCTGCATGCTCCCAAAAGCAGCACTATACCAGATTGATGTTCCTGCCAGGTGGAGTAGCAGTCTGGCCACAGTGGCTGGAGACAATAGTCGTGTGTGTTTTCTATTTCAGAAGGTGTTTTGGCCGAAAGCTCAAATGTATAGCAAACTTTTCATTGTGCCTATCTGTAACTCTATGTCTCCTCTATATGGTAAGTAGCAATCTATCCTTTTCATAATATTGTTGTTATTCCACCTTGTACTTTCCACATTTTTTAAAACATAGTATAAAGTGAGAGAGTGTTTGTATTCTTAGTGCTGTCACGCTGAAAATTCAAATGACAGAAAGCCAAACAACAGTTCTGTAGAGCAGCATCTACAAACTCTGCAAGTAGAATTTCGAATTATCTTCAAATTATAGAGAAATTTATCGTGAAAATAGTTTTTTTTATCAACATGCAATTCTTCAACAATGATCATTTGACACAAAAAGGAACCACTGTATTTGTTCACTGCTTGTTGCTAGATTAATTACTTTTTTAAGTAACATTTCTGTATTTAGATTGTTTAAATTTGTTAAATTAACACTACATGCCATGTGAGGACTTGAACCAAGGCTGTCCTTCATGGGTAATGCTCTTCCAAAATAGCCCCTGAAAATACTTCAGAGACAGATTCAAAGTTTCAATCTGCCCGAAATCCTCGAGTGCACTTTCATAAGCTCAGTTGGAAGAACACTGCCTGCAAAAGACAGGGACACAAGTATATAGCCAGGTGTGTGTTTTCCTTTACTATGGTACTGCAATTCCTGAGCTTATAATTGATAGCGCAGTTTCACTTGCCATGCTGAAGTAAGTTTACGTTCAACAATGTCAGTGGTTTTGCTTTCCATGGGGTTGGAAATTCTTATACATGACAGGTTTCTCCATACACACCTCAGCTGTCCTATTTGTGGCACAAACTAAATGTGTACAATTGCTAATAACACAATGACAGTATATGCTTACACACTGTAGTCTTTTTTAAAATCTATGACTGACCAATACAGCATACAAAAAAAGTTAATTAATAACTAAAACAGAAAAGGCTTTGCTTTACTCAAAAGTTGTGTAAACAATTGACAGTCTCCTTGTAATTGTGTAAGGCGACTACAGGATCAATGAAAATTAAATTCTAAATTCAACTGTAATCATTACTTTACATGTGATGCTGTTATAAGGTATAATGGCTTGAGTCACTGTGACACACAAATTAAGTTCCACTTGTACCTCGTAAATAGAATCTTCTTCTATTGATTTTGTACCTTTTACTGACTTAACACAAGAACACTGTATCCTGAGGCACTCAGTATGTGAACACAATTGATTTTATTATACCTTCCCTAACAGAATCAATGTCAGGTCCTACACAAAAATTAAATAGCACTGAACCACACACAATGCGTCTATCACCTGTCCCCATTGGATACCTTCCCATTTTGTTGAGGACAACCCCAACTCTGTAAATTTTATTCCTCTGAATATACACTGGGCGGTCAAATGTAATCTCAACAAGTGAGGCGTAAGAAACTCGTGAAGTGACATGCGTGTAAGTCAGTCGACTGCCATCAGAATCGAGGAGGTGTGCGTAAATGACCTCTGTGTAAGATTCGTGCAACTGTGGGCCATCATATCGGAATGGTGGCGGTGGTGGACATATCTGTGTAGGAACCTGCCAACAAAATAAAGAATTGTAATTTACAAATTTAGTTTTTCAGTAATTTTGACAATTAAAAGAACTATACACAGTGTGAGTAGAAATAAATCCCAAGTACCTGAACTCCGAGCACACAGATATTTCTGTCGACAGTGAAGGATACTGAGCAGTCCAGATTGCTGGTATTATAGCCATGTGGCTGAGGTGAAATATTTCGTAAGCAATAGTATTTCTGACCTTCTCGGGCTTCTCCTGGAAGCTGAATAATGTGCTTATCTTCACCTGCCGGTCGTTTCCTTGGTACACTGCATGTGGAAAAGCTTTCAGGAAGAGTAACTTTTGTTGCTGTCTTAGAAGATATATTCATTAGAATGGCAAAACTTTCATCTTTAGTTAGAAGGGGTGAAAGTGCTGGGCCTTCTGCAAATTCTGCTGGGGTAAGTGTTAAAAACCGTATTTTTCCAATAGCAGAACCGAGCACACTTCGCATGGATTTGATATCAACACCTGAAAATGGAGGACAATGATAGTTAATCTGATGCACAGCACGAGCCTACTGCATGATACTGTAATTGTTGAGTAGATACAAATACAGATACCAAAAACAAATCTTTATACATAAATGCAGTAAGAAGGATTTTTATGCTTAATCTCATTCCCCTACTTGTCTACACAAATAATAAGAAAATGAAAAGTATAGACATTTAAAGTGACTTCTTTTACATTCAAAACAAACAATTACTATAAACAGCTATTCAGATCTGCCTCCTGTAATTAATTCCCAGACTAGCAAGAAAACAACAAGATTATGTAAAAACATGAGTGCCCAGTAGTAATAAGGAATTTAATTTGAGACATTCTTACCTCGACGAGAGCACTCCGCTGCTGCCCAGCGTTGTACTGCTTCGAACAATTCAAGTTCTGAATTTATAGACAGTTCTTCTTGATCAAGAATTGTCTCTAATGTTGAAACTTCAATGTCTTCAAAACTTCCTTCACGCAGGACAGCTTCTGTTTCAGAGCAAATTATCTGTGGTTGTAAGAGAAATTGTACCAGAATAAAAGCTTCACATCAGTACATATATCACACATATTAATTAGCTTCAGGCATAAGGACTGTTATGTACTTTTTATGACAAGAAAATGGAAACCCCCCCCCCCTCCTACACACACACACACACACACACACACACACACACACACACAATTTACCAAACTTGATCTACAACAACAACAACAACAACAACAAAAAAAAGCACAGTTTGTTTCTTTTCTTTCTTCCGCCTTAAATATGGAACTGTTCTGGAAAATGACATACTTTCCTTTTCATCTAACTCATTAAAGGGTACAAATATGATAATGGAAAGTTTTTAGTGGAATATAAATAATGGAAGGACTAAGGAAGGTAACAACTGTATAACTGAGGTGTCAATAAGCACATAAACAACACTGAAAACATAGCTAAACATAGCTAACCTTTCAGATGATGTCCTTCAAAACTAATTAGTGTTCCTTTCAGTTTAACAACTGTATCAGAGAAGCATAAAAATTATGAAATTCCTGATCAAAGGTATTGATAAGATTGTGTAAAAGCATTTAAAGTTAAAGATGAAATTACAAGAAAGATATTTTTATGAAGCAAATAAATAAATGAATTTATCTCAGTCTGAAAAAGTAAAAAGCTACAAATAATAATAACAGGATATTTGACTGAATGAATCAATGGCAAAAAGAATTAAGTCATTTTTTCTTAATTTTCAGGGGGTAAGAAACTGTTCTGTGGTAAATTACTAGACTGGTGAGGTTCAATAGCATATGAATAGCAGCTATTTTCTTTTAATTGATATTTTACCATGCCAAAGCCAGAAGGAATGACAAAGTGTGAAACTTACATTTTTGTTATGTGGTATGCCACATGTCCACCCATTTTTCAGAGATACTTTTATTTTGTAATAATGAGGCTACCACGAAAATAATACATAATTTTTTGTTTCATGTAATTTCCATATATTCCTTAGGAGTATAAACTTAGTCCAGACTTCATGTTTTACTAACGTATTATTTTTGTCCCATCATGTGTTGGTATGTAGTTCTCAACTGATGATACACATAACAAAGTCTTGATGTAAAGGATTGCATGTTAAGGGAAAATTCTGCATGAAACCAAATGTCAGTTCCAGTTGATACGTTACTTCTGCTGGAATGCTACTCTGCCTATTACACTACAGGGTTTGTATAAAAAGTAATGAGACTGAGCTTGGGAATCAAAATTTATTGTAGATATCACTACAACCACTTAGTACTTGAAGTCAACAACCCACTGCATGCAATATTTCCATGCTTCAAACGCTGAGTCTGGGATGGCCTTCAAAGCCCTCTTTGTGGCGGCTTGGACCTCCTCCAGGGTCCCATGACGGTGTCCTTTCAGGGAAGTTTTCAGTTTGGGGAACAAAACAAAATGTCTCGGGGGGGGCCACATCAGGACTGTACGGGGGCTGGGGATTTATTGGAATCCCTTTCTTGGCCAGCTAGCTTGCCATCATGAAGCAGGTGTGACACGGTGTGTTGTCATGATGCAGCTTCCAGTCATCAGTGATGGCTAGCCTCACGCGATGGACCTGGCTATCAGTCTCTTGAACACTCTGCAATAAAAAGCACTGTTGACAATTTGATCTTCGGCACATACTCGTGATGAACCATGCCCCTGACATCGAAAAATACAATCAGGATGGCTTTCACCTCATGCGAGCCTATTTTGGACGTGGGGGTACTGTTGTGTGGCTGGCTTTCACCTCATGCGAGCCTATTTTGGACGTGGGGGTACTGTTGTGTGGCATTCAGCACTCATGCGCTTGCTTTGTCTCCGGGCTGTACTGAAACACACAGGTTTTGTCTCGGGTGCTAATGCTATCTAAAAATCCCAGATCAGCTTCAAGGCTCTGGAGACTGTCTTGGCAGGTGTCCCCACGTGCTTGCTTTTGAGTGTCTGACAAAATCTTCGGGACGATCTTGGTGCAGATCTTCCTCATTGACAATTCTTAGGTGGTGGTGATGCACACTGTCATTTTATCAAATCCGAGGTCATTTCCTGTCATCCTGACACTCATCCGATGGTTGGTCTTGAATAACACACACACACACACACACACACGGTCGGTGTTTTTGTCAGTTTTGCTGGTTGATGGGAGGCCGGAGTGATCCTCGTCCTCAACGCTGTCCCGGCCCTCTTTAAAGCTCTTCAACCACCTGAAAACCTGGGTTTCTGACAGGCAATCATTGCCATAGTCTTGCCGACACATATCCAAAGTTTCCATACCTAATATTCCTAGTTTCACACAAAACGTGATGGTGTAACGTTGCTCAATTGTTTGCTGCATAACGTTGCTCAATTGTTTGCTGCATGTTGCACCACAACCGACGACTTTGCAATGCATCCACTCAATGCACGATGCTGCCAAGACAAGAACCTGTAGGCGATTGGCACGCCATGCATTCGGGGCCAGGCAACCCTCACCACCAATCCCGCCAGTACAGTCGCATCAGCAAAAAATCAGTCTCATTACTTTTTATACAAACCCTGCATTCTTGACACTATTTAAACTGATGCCTCTTCAGTGGTTTTACAGTTGGGGAATAAGAGCCACAGAAATGCCATTTCTTGTCAAAAATTCATTAATGTATATTTCCATGTAACAGGGAACTTTGTTGAACTTTACAATCCAGGTGTATCCAGTTAACCAATCTTTTTCCCGGGTCTGTCAAAAACTTCCTAATGTAAAGTTTGACTGACAATTTGTACTACAGGAACAAATTTTGTTTGTGGAGGTTCCCCTGACTATCAAATTCGGAATTGTTCATTTTCTTGCACTTGGGATGGGAGAGAGTTTTCAGGGTGCCACTCCTAAGTTTGGTGTTTTGTCTCAGGATCATATGATCTGATTTGTCACCTGTGTTAATGTGACATTAGTTCTGTCTAGCAGAAGATGGTCCAGAAGATAGAGATACATTCTTCAGACTTGCTTTTCTAAGATATGAGATTTTTGGGAATCATCTCTACATGTCCACATCCCATGTTAAAATTTTATAGATGCTAAACACATTCAGATTTTACTTGCTACCAATCAACAGTTTGACCTCATAAAATACTTCGCTCTTTCTACAATGTCAGCTGTTCTTGGTGGACCTGCTGAAAAGAACCTGTGCCCCCTGTACAAGGAATGATGTAAAGGGTGACACACGGGAGACGGACGGTTTTTAATGAAATAATACTCAGCCAACTTTAAAATTAATGAATGTTTATTTACACAAAATCAAAGCTCATTATTTGCCATTTTAGTTAAAGTTATTTGTGAAAAATAATGTCGTCAAGGTGATGTCCATCATTTTGAATGCAAGACTCAAGTCTCTTCTCAAAATCCTCCATCACATGGACTAAAATCTCTGCAGGGATAGCAGTAATTTCTTCAATGATTGCATTCTTCGACTCGTCCAAATTTCGTGGTTTGTGGATATAGGGACAGTTCTTAAGGTACCCCCACAGAAAAAAGTCATATACCGACAAGTCAGGAGACCTGGGAGGCCAAGGAACATTGCCAAAACATGAGATAATCCAGCCAGGAAAGATGCGTCTAAGAACTGTCATTGAAGTGTTTGCGGTGTGCAATGTTGCCCCATCCTGCTGGAACCAAACACATTTTAAAGGGTTTCTTCGTCTTCTTAGTTCTGGTTTCAAGAATGTTTAAAGTTTACAAATGTAACAAGCCGAATTAACAGTAACTGTGGGCCCCATTCTCTTCAAAAAAAATAAGGTCCAATAATCCCAACAGAGCGAAGAGCGCACCACACTGTTACATTTTCTGAGTGTAGAGGATGCTTGGATACGGTGTGGATGCTCTGGAGCCCAGTAACGTAAGTTTTGCTTATTCACGGTCCTGTTTAAATGAAAATGAGCTTCATCACTCATCAATAAAATTTCATTTTCATTCGATCCCAAAATCACTTGCATTCTGTAAGCGAAGTCTTCTCATACAACAAAATCAGTTTCCTTAAGTTGTTGGACAATGAGCATTTTGTAGGGACGGAGTTTTAATTCTTTATGCAAAATTCGTCTAACTGATTCACGATTGATTCGTAACTCACTAGCATAACGTCTAGCTGACCGTCCTGGGGTTCTGACTGCCACTTGCCTTACCCTTTCAACATTTTCTAATGTTGTTACTCTGCGTCTCGGGCCAGGATGCTTCTTATCTGGTATGTTACCATCTGATCTGAAGTTTTCCGCTCATCTGAGGATTGTGTTAAGGCTCGGAACAGCTCTATGTCAACCAACATTAAACCGCGCACGAAACAATCGCTGCGTAGCAATAATAGACTCACCACTTTTCATGAAACTGTCATAGAAAAACACTCGAGGTTGCAAGCCCACTGCTCCATAGTGACTGAGTAAAGGAAATGGTGTCTTGTGTGGATCAGAACTATCCCCACTACGACCACCTCCCGCCCTGCGCCCTCAGTACTATGCAGTTCAAAACTGTCCATCTCCCATGTGTCACCCTGTATGTAAACCCATTGTAACTTTTCATACGTTACAGTTACAGTAGCAGTTTTGCTTAGCTCTGCATAATATCTGATTGCAGCATTGCTCATATTTTTCTAGCCCATATTCATAATGTACTTGATAAATGCAACTTCACTACAGATGCTCGTAACACTTCTGCACTCTGAATGGGAGGCAATAGTATTAACAGTTCATGCACAGTGTTGCTACACTCGTTACTTTAACAAGTGCATCTATCTCGAATTTCCAGCTACCTCTTTTACAAATATCCTCTACAGATTTAACACCTCTTTAAGAATGACATATGTGGAAATTTCTTAAGCTTTTTCTCCTGTTCTTATCATATAGATGAAACTGAAGATGAGAAAATGAAAAATAGAAACTCGTACTTGACATTTATTTATGGGAATTGCTTTAAGAACAGATAAGACATGATCTTTAGTCTAACTGCACATCAAAGTGCTTGATTTCCTTTCCTGCACAATGTGTTTCTTTGAATTGGAAAGATACGATACACTGCACTATATGCACGAATTTTTTTCTTTGTGCACTTACAGGTACTTTGCCAAATATCCACCGTATGTGGAACACAGATTTTTTGTGAAACACCATTAAGACCTAGAAAGGCACATTTACAAAGGGTACTCAAATTCACCATTTTAAATCAAAAATATTAAAATACAATCTGCTTCATAAAATTCTGAACGTCAAAGTCTGCTTTTATTGGAAGCCATTGAGAGTGGTAACAATGATAATTCCTTAGAAATTTATAACCTACCTGTTTTCATTCTCAACTTAATTATATTATTCCACGCAACCAGCATCTGGTTGGTGTTTCAATGAACAGACTATCTGCATAAACAAACTAAAACCAGGATAGAATGGGGTTGATGCAAATGATTATTTAAGGCAATAACTTCCTTCAATGAGTTTATGATAATTATGATTTCTTGTGAATTCATATAGTTTGCTTAACATTGTTTTATTACAAAACATTTTGGATATTATCATCACCAGATCTTGTAATTAAGATCACAGTACCATAAGAACGAGAAGTGTTATATGTGCAATACCAGTTAACAAATGTAAAGAAAAAAAAAATTAGATCTCTTGAAAGAAAATTCAGTGTAAAATACAACATATGGAAACACCGTAGGACATACTCGGCTCAGAAGTTTACAAAAATACAAGTGTTCGTTGAGATTTAAGTCTATTGTGGATTTATTTGCAGTCAACACCAACAACTGTTCCTGAAATAGTATTTCCTATATTGTTATTGTATGGAAGACCATTACTCCACGCTTCCTTAAATAGCATGACTACATGGCTTGTTACCATTACTAGTTCACAAAATGAAATTAGACAATTACGTAATGTCACACAACTGATAGGTTCCACAAAGAGGGGTACATCCACTCATATGGGATAGTGAATAGTCCATTCAAATCCCACCAAGAACTTCCCATTATTATATGAATAGCCAGTGCTATTTTTCGCTGAGAGACATCTTGACACTAGAAATAATTAACTACTTTAACCTCCTCTTGTTTTATACACACACACTATCTCATCCACACGGATGACATCATTTGAGATGATGAATCATGTTGGACAGAGAAAGAGAACTATCAGCCATGGATCACCTGGATTTAGAACTGTGAGAGTATTAACTTGCTGAACTCCCACCATTTATAGAAATATCAAGCATAATACTCTTTTTCTGCTGCATGAGAGCACAACTGATGGGGAACTGTGCCAATGCACTAGACAGTTACTTGTAATTTGAGATAGCTGATGTACAAAATGGACTGTGTTAGTATGGTGGCCTTAGAACACAACTGCAAAATAATCAGTTGTCCTTTTCCCCCACAGGGCACTAAATAAATTTTACTTGTGGTTCTTTAATTAGTACATGAGTTACAGGTGTTCTTGTATTATGCAGTGTTTTTTAAAAATTAAGCTGTATCAGGTAATTAATGAGAGCTTATAGAGTACACTGACACTATTCAAAAGCATTTATCAAGTATTAAGGACTGTCAACTTCAATCCAACATGTGTAACACTTGTATTTCCTATAGAACTGCAAAGTTAAATAATACAAGAGTGAGCTTGAATGTAATTTTTTTTTTAAATATCATTTGAGGTATTAAATATGACATTACTCTGTCAACTTTCCCACTTCACTGACGCAAGTTGTAACCCCTGCCACTAGAGGGCTCTGAACTGTAGGGTGTAACATGGTGATGTGTAATGTAACTGTCAGTGTGTCACAGGCAGTGTGCTGTAATCAAGTTTCTAATCACAGAAAATGTGACTCCAATTGAAGTCCCTGGAAGAATGAAACCTGTATAGAGGGATGACAATGCCAGATCATACACAGGTGCCGTAACCATCTGACACCTTGGGTTCACTGTCACCACTTACCCTCCATACAGTTCCGACTTTGCCCCATATGATTTTTATCTGTTTCCAAAACTTAAAGACCATCTTCATGGATTTAATTCCTGATGAAGCACTGCGAGCAGAGATGAGGTTGTGGCCCCATCAACAACAAACTTTCTACAGTGATGGTATCAACAAAGTGGTCTCTCATCAGGAGAAGTATATTTGTCACCAGGGTGATTTTGTTGTGAAATGTTTTATTTAAAAAGGCTGAAGAGCTTTCACATAAAAAATTTGTAGGTATTACTTTTCAGTAACCCTCGTGTTACTATACCCTCTTATTAGTGCTGTTAAGATTTCCTCAAAAATATACTTTCTTGAGTTGAATCAGTCATTTCAGAAAGGTGACATGTCCATTTCATGCAAAAATGAGTTACATACAGGTCTGTCTCGTCTCAACATAAGGTAGCTGCATCTTGTCAACAGAGAAATGACTTGTTCTTTACTCCTTGTGTGATGAAATTGTGTTCCTTTATTAAGTGTCACATGCCCTGGACAGGAGTGCTGTTCTATAATGAACATTAGTATAGTTCTAGTGGAAGGATTATGAACTACTGATTGTGAATCAACACAGCTGTTTTCTGGAAGAAATTGAAAGGCAGCAAAAACTCCGAGAAGTATAAGTTTTACCTATTACCTCTCAATTTTTAACAACAATGTTGTTTATGTTTATATAATATAGTGATGTCAAATAACATTAAAAATAAATAAAGAATTTATTTAAGTACTCATATAAACAGAATTGCCTGTCCACACACAGACTGCCGGGGCAACGCAGTATCTAATCTTACACATACATTTAGATTTTTGTATTGCTGTTCAACATTCATTTTCATAAGCAAATTATTACAGCTGAATTTCGTATACTAAACAAAATTACATATACTCATATTATTCATTGTTGTATTTTTGTACTACACAAATCTTTCAGTCTGAGAAGAAAAAGCGTTATTACTTTATGTATCCCTGTCACTGTTTCAGTTCTAGCCACAAATTTATGCTTTTGCATTGTTCAAATTTATTTTATGTGGTAAAGTTCAAAGTGTAATGTTACATTTCTTACAAAACGTCAGTGGTTTGCATTTGCAACTAGCAAACTGACGTCTTTGGGAACTATGTGTTGACATAAAAACAGTCATCCTCCTCCCCCCCACCCAACCCACACTCTGCAATTGATAGACACTTTCAGATAGCAGGCAGCAAGCCATCATCGGAACTCCAAGAAATCCTGAGATATTGCTCCATGTACCACATGGTATATGATCCAACTGTTCACAACAGCCACAACAATTATTCTTGTAAAGAGAGCCAAATACCATTTCTTGCCATGTAAAGAAGTGGTATATTTCCCAACAAAGCAGTCATGATGGTCTACTTCTATATTTAAATTTATACTGTTAAGTCTTCACCCCCCCTCCCCCCCCCCCCCCCCCCCCCCAAAATGATCCATGGATCTTGCCAACCACAACGCAGGAGTATCTGTTAGGCCACACAAACATGTGGTTCCTGAAGAGGGACAGCAGCCTGTTCATAGTTGCAGGGACAACAGTCTGTATGATTGGTTGCTGTGCTGAGATGTGAATAGCTGAAAGCACAGGGAAACTATGACCATAATTTTTCCAAACAGCATGCAGCTTTACTGTATGGTTAAATGATGATGGTATTGTCTTGAGTAAAATATTCTGGAGGTAAAATAGACCCCATTCGGATCTGCGGGCGTGGACTACTCAGGAGGACGTCATTATCAGGAGAAAGACAACAGATGTTCTATGGATTGGAGAGTGGAATGTCACATCTGTTAATCAGGCAGGCAGATAGAAAATTTAGGAAGGGAAATAGGTAGGTTAAAGTTATAGTGGGAATTAGTGAAGTGGGAATTAGTGAAGTGGGAATTAGTGAAGTTCGGTGGCAGGAGGAACAAGACTTTTGGTCAGGTGAATGAAGGGTTATAAATACAAAATCAAATAGGGGTAATGCAGGAGTTGGTTTAATAACGAGTACAAAAATAGAAACACACACGAGCTACTACGGACAGCATAGTGAATGCATTATTGTAGCCAAAATAGACACTAAGGCCACGCCTACCATAATAGTAAAAGTTTAGATGCCAATTAGCTCTGCAGATGATGAAGATATTGAAGAAATGTATGATGTGATAAAAGAAATTATTCAGATTGTTAAGGAAGACAAGGGAAAGTAGTACGTGAATAGGGACTGGTGGTAAGGAATGAAAGAGGAGGCCGCCTGGCAAAATTTTGCACAGAGAATAACCTAATCATAGCTAACACTTGGTTTAAGAATCATGAAAGAAGATTGTATATGTGAAAGAAGCCTGGAGACACTGGAAGGTTCAAGAGATTATATAATGGTAAGACAAAGTTTTACGATCCAAGTTTTAAATTGTAAGACATTTCCAGATGTGGACTCTGGCCACAATTTATTGGTTATGAATTGTAGATTGAAACTGCAAACAGGCAGGAATTTAAGGAGATGGGACCTGGATAACCTGAAAGAACCAGACATTGTAGAGTGTTTCAGAGAGAGCATAAGGGAACAATTGACAAGACCAGAGGAAAGAAGTACTGTAGAAGAAGAATGGGTAGGTTTGAGAGATGAAATAGTGAAGGCAGCAGGTAAAAACCACAAGGGTTAATAGAAATCCTTGGGTAACAAGAGATAGTGAATTAAATTGATGAAAGGAGGAAACATAAAAAATGAGATCAGCAGGAAGTGCAAAATGGCTAAGCAGGGATGGCTGGAGGACAAATGCAAGGGTGTAGAGGCATCTATCACTTGGGGTAAGATAGATACTGCCTACAGGAAAATTAATGAGACCTTTGGCGAACCATCACAACGACCGGGAGAGCGGTGTGCTGACCACACGCCCCTCCTATCCGCATCCTCATCTGAGGATGATACGGCGGTCGGATGGTCCCGGTGGGCCACTTGTGGCCTGAAGACGGAGTGCTTTTTTTGGCGTAAAGAGAACCACTTGCATGAATATAAGAGCTCAGATGGAAAACCAGTCCTAAGCAAAGAAGGAAAAGCAGAAAGGTGGAAGGAGTATATAGAGGGTCTATACAAGGGCAACATTATGGAAATGGACTTTGATGAAGGTGAAATGGGAGATATGATACTGCATGAAGAATTTGACAGAGCACTGAAAGATCTAATTTGAAACAAGGCCCCAGGAGTAACCAACATTCCATTAGAACTACTGACAGCCTTGGGAGATCCAGTCCTGACGAACTCTACCATCTGGTGAGCAAGATGTATGAGACATGCGAAATATCCTCGGACTTCAAGAAGAATATAATAATTCCAATCCCAAAGAAAGCAGGTGTTGACAGGTGTGAGAATTATCGAACTATCACCTTAATAAATCATGGTTGCAAAATACTAACATGAATTCTTTACACGAATGGAAAAACTGGGAGAAGCCAAACTTGGGGAAGATCAGTTTGGATTCCATAGAAATGTTGGAACACGCGAGGCAATACTGACCATACGACTTATCTTAGAAGATAGATTAAGGAAAGGCAAACCTACATTTCTAGCATTTGTAGACTTAAAGAAAGCTTTTGATAATGTTGACTGGAATACTCTTTTTCAAATTCTAAAGGTGGCAGGGGTAAAATACAGTTAGCGAAAGGCTATTTACAATTTGTATAGAAACTAGATGGCAGCTATAAGAGTCGAGGGACATGAAAGGGAAGCAGTGGTTGGGAAGGGAGTGAGACAGGGTTGTAGCCTATCCCTGATGTTATTCAATCTGTATATTGAGCAAGCTGTAAAGGAAACAAAAGAAAAATTCGGAGAAGGAATTAAAATCCATGGAGAAGAAATACGAGGGGGAGTTGGAAATTAAGTTTCTCCTGTCAACTGTGGGAAGAGTTGTGTGATATGGGCGAAGGACGACACGGCAGGTGAACGTGCACATGCAAGACACAGATATACCATTGGGTAGAGGTCGACCGCAATCCAGAAGATGGTGCTGTCGCAGTGCCTGTGCAAAACTGGAGGCCAGCCGGTCAGTCTTTTCCGGAGCTATGGAGAGAAGGTGCGTTTTGGAGTCGTGGTCAAAGGCAGAAGTGAGAGCTGTTATCCACTATGAATGGCCACATGGAGTATGAGGCACAGAAATTCATAACCACCTTGTTGAGATGTATGGGCCAAGTGTGATGTCAAGACAAATGGTGTGGAGATGGTGCCAGCTATTCAGTGATGGACGTCAGCAAGTGCAGGACATACCAAGAGCTGGACAGACGCGCACAGCCACTACAGATGCAAATGTCAGGAAGGTGGACGACACGATTAAAGCGAACTGGCGTAACACCATCGATGGAGTAACGGCAGAACCTGGAATTGGACATGAGCGAGCTCACAAGATTATCCACTACATTCTTTGATACAGGAAGGTGTCAGCACGATGGGTGCCCCGCCAACTGACCCCGACACACTTGGAACAATGCATGGTGTTCACCCTGGAACTGCTCGTGCATTACCATGAATCTGGCAATGACATTCTGTTTCGGATTGTGACAGGGAATGAAATGTGGGTCCACCATTACACGCCTGAATCAAAGGCCGCATCCATGGAGTGGAAACATCCGTCATCACCTGTCCAAAAGCACTCTGTCTGCAGGTAAAGTGCTACCCACCGTTTTCTGGGACGCCAAAGGAGTTTTGCTGCTGGACTTTCTGGAGGATGCAACCATCAATGCTGCACAGTACTGTGCCACTCTGTCGCAATTGAAAGAGGTGATTCGGTAAAAGTGGCCTGGCCTTCTCAGATCTGGTGATCGGCTGTTGGATGACAATGCGAGACCGCACACGGCAACGGCAATGCTAAACCATATTGCAACTCTTGGTTGTGAGCGTCTACACCATCCGCCTTACAGTCCGGATCTCGCACCAAGTGACTTCCATCCGTTTCCTGCTTTGAAGAACACTCTCGGCGGAAGGTGCTTTGGCAGCAATGTTGATGTGTCAAACAAGCCGTTCAATGCTTCTTCCATATGCAATGCCATGATTTTTTCCTGGAAGGCTTTTTCAAGCTTATAAAGCAGTATGACGTGTCTCAATGTACTTAGAAATTATGTAGAGAAATAAAGATATGTCTTATCTTTAACATCTTTTTCTCCTTTTTTCCCTTTCACACACAATTCCAACCACAGTCGACAGGGGAAACTTATTTTTCCAACTCCCCCATGTAAAAACTTTGATGTTTGCCAATGACATTGTAATTCTGTCAGATACAGCAAAGGACCTGTAAGAGCACAGTGTCTTGAAAGAAAGATATAAGATGAATATCAACAAAAGCAAAACGAGGATAATGGAATGTACTTGAATTAAATCAGGTGATGCTGAGGGAATTAGGTTAAGAGATGAAACACTTACTTGGGGAGCAAAATAACTGATGACGGTTGAAGTAAAGATGCGCGGAAAGCATTTCTGAGAAAGAGAAATTTGTTAACATCGAGTATAGATTTAGGTGTCAGGAAGTCTTTTCTGAAAGTATTTGTATGGAGTATAGCCACGTATGGAAGTGAAACATGGATGATAAATAGTTTAGACAAGAAGAGAATAGATGCTGAAGATTGTACGGGTAGATCATGTAACTAATGGGGAGGTACTGAGTAAAACAGGGTAGAAGAGGAATTTGTGTCACAACTTGACTAGAAGAAGTGATCAGTTGGTAGGACACATTCTGAGGCATCAAGGGATCACCAATTCAGTACTGGAAGGAAGCGTGGAGGGTAAAAATCGTAGAGGGAGACCAAGAGATGAAGAGGAGGATGTGGGTTGCAGTACTTATTCAGTGATGAAGAGGCTTGCACTGGAGATAGTAGCATGGAGAGCTACATCAAACCAGTCTCTGGACTGAAGACCACAAAAACAACTATTCTTCACAAGCTGTGGCTGTTAAATGTTGGTTTCTGCTTAGCTATTCTATTGCACCTACTTGTGTGAGTGGCTCCACAGAATCAAAATTGGTCCATTTGACAAACAGGATTTCACCACTTGTGTCAAAAGGCAAAGTCGTAAGTGCCACGAGGCAATTTTTCCAGTTTTTTGAAGAGGGCATTTTTAACATCTATTTCCTCCCATTGTGCCTGTTGCCCTAAATCCAAACTTTTGCAGAGGAAGCAAGAGATTTCCACTCATGAAATAGTTGTCAAAGTAAATAGTAAGATCCTGAGAATTTTCAATACTCTCAAGCATATTTAACACTACCCTAGACCCAACAGCAAGGCCAGCAATTTCATTTGTCACTTTTTTGCCACAGCACAAATCAAAATTGAAACAGTAACCATTAGAAGCACACAAAGCACGTAGTTTATAACCAGATCGAATTGGCTTTCCTCGAGTGAACTGTCTTCGCAATCATGTCATCGGTGCTCAAGTTTTCCGAAAATACACCAAACTGCTGGAAGAACTAATTCCATCTTTGTAATTAGTGGCCTAACCTTCAACACTCTATCATGTTTATTGTCTTGAGCTTGATAATTATCACTGAAGTGTATTACAGATTTTATCTTCTGATATCTTTTGCAACATAGTTTTTTCATGATTTCCAGTCCTAAGTCATCATCTTCAGACCAATTATTTGTTTCTAATGGAAGTCTGTGGTACCCTGATAAAATTAGTAAGCCTAGATATAGTTTCAGTTCTTCAGCATCAACATAGAAGTCATACATATTTTTAGAACAACTTGCATATCCCATGGCCTCTCTGATGATATAATCACCTGCATTATTGAAATTCAAGATATATTCACCAACTTCAAATGGTTTTGGTTTCATTTTACTGTAAGTCAGCAGTTGGCTGCAAAGTTTCTTCTGTTTTCTTGAGTTTACTCAATCTTCAGCATCCAGTCCCCAAACACGTATTTCTAGTAGTTTGAAAACAAACTTCCACTGATCCAAAACATCTACAGTACCTGTTGCAGCATCATCTGCCTCATCTTCATTAGTGAACGCACCTCAACTCCGCTACTAGACATGAATGCTATTATTGTGCTGCTTTTATTACAGCTGTGTCAGCAGAAGACAATGTTTTCTCACAGTGATCTAAAAACAGATCGTTTGTCTTTATGTTTGCTCAACAATGGCAGATTATTGTATGAACTTTTTCCTGCAAATAAGAGCCAGCAGATCTAAGAAGTAACTGACAAACAATGGAAGGCCATAAAAAGTAAGTGCAGCAATTGTTGCCTCATTATAAGAATAAGAAAAATCCCATTGCTTGCATGATCACCAATAAAAAAAAAATACAACAATTACTATCAATAATGTAAGTTTATAATATAATAATTGGAATTAAATATGTTACCCCTTTATTAGTGACAAAATAAAAAGCAGTAGAGTCTAAAAATAGAGCACTGGGAAATAATCGGTTAATGTGATTAACAGGAGTTAAAGGAACTGAATATGTTAATAATGCAGGAAAAGTTATACCTTCCAGACAAATGGGAGAATTGCTCAGGCAATGTGACATAACCTAAAATCTGCGTGTTAGTATTTTGCTCCAGTAAAACAGAACTCTTTACGTGATAGGCCTACACATTAACAATTCTATAAAACAGTAGTAATGCTGCCTTTATTAGTACAACAATGAAAATCATTGTGTTTGCAGAAAATAACCAAAGAGCAGCAGACTGGCCTACACCATCATTTCAGTAATTTCCAACACAAGATGAACAAGACATATTTTTAAGTGGATTGATAACAGTTGTGAACATGTAGAGTAGAAGAGTACATCATAATTCTACAGTAAATATATGAAACCCAGCAAGTTACACGTATAATGTTATAATCAACAGCAAGCAAACCCTAGTATGTAAGATAGCTTTTGTTAGCTTATTTGGCATACTGGAGAGGTGGCTTCAGAGTGTACACCTACAGGGAAGGAGCCAACAAGATATGAGAGGTGTCAGCAATAAAAACTGTGCTGCTGTACTACCACAAACTGTAAAAACCGTACATGACCACATGGTCTCACTTCCTGTGTACACTGCCATTATCCATTTAGTAACCATGTTTGCTTAGATGCCAGGCTAAATGTGGAAAAAAAAAAGTTTGGTTTATACAAAGCAGCACTCCCTAATACTACAGCATATTGCAAGTGTTATCTTAATCATTTGAATAAAAACTTTAATGTTACTTTTGGACAACCTCAAATTGGTACTTTTGTGACGTGAGAGCCTCATAGTGAAAACCGGCAGTCACATATTAAATGATGCAGCAAAACTGGTGGGCTGTGCAGAATATACGGTTCACAATCGCAGAGCAAAGAAGACTGCACAGATATAAGTAAACAAGATGATGGAGTATTCCATCTGTGCCTCTATTACATGCAGAATTTGCCCCTCTCAGAAATTCCAGTCCAAGGAGTCTTCTACCTTGCGACAACTGTTGGTGAATGCATTTTGTATAACTAATATCAAAACAAATAAATGCTATTTCTATGTCTACAATGAAGGGATTGCTCGCAAAGGAGCAAATGAAGTATCTTCCTCCAATGATAACTGATAAAATCATCATGTGCCAGCTCAAGTGAAAGTCTCAATTCTCAGATAGGTGTGTGGGACAAAATCAGAATTGTACTATGATATGCTACTGCCTAGCTCTACCAGATAGTAGATGATTTGAGAAAGTCAGGTGCTATTTTCCTTTACGAGGACATTCATATGTCTGTAACAGAAATTTTGGGCTGAACAAATTAATGCTTCAAACAAATGATCGTGTATATACAGTCAAAGAGTATGTAGATTATATAGAGAACAATACTTTTATGTAAAACTTGTTTCTACAGAAGATAATCTTAATTTTTCTGAATACTGGGCGAGATATTATCGAAGCCGCTGGTTTGTCTTTAGAAAGTCAAGGTAAAACTGTACCTAAATCTTAAAGTCTCATTGCAACAACTAAATTTTATGTACTTCGAGTGTTGTAACAATAGAGGAGATCATTTATTGGCATGTCATTATATAGTAGGTTTAACTGAACACACATTTGGCCTTTGGATTCCAGGTGAACATGTAAATTTCTCTTTACAAAAGGCTTATGGAGGACCAGTATCGATTAAGCTCAAGAAAATGCAGGACATTCATCATTTGATAATGCCAACTGTAGACAATAATGCGGACTGAAAAAGACAGTTGAATATTGATTCGAAAGACAGTAGTGTAAAAGACAAGAATTATAGGATACAAAAGGTTAGTTTTTTGCAACAAGAAAAGGACTTGTATATTAATTTCTAAAGTTTATTACAGAAAGCACACATCTCCAGAGATATATGTATGAACCTTCAATAAATTAGTATAATTTTCTTATTCAGCTTGCTCTTCATGCCTTATCTTCTTCCAACTAAGTTAAAATAATTGTTCTTTATCTTCATACACACATCAGATTTTTTTTTTAAATCTCTTGAGAAGTTATGTACGAATGCATACTTTTACAGTGATATCCAGTAATAAAATATTCCTGGATTTCAAGCTGCCCCCACACATTTTCGGCAGAGCCCTCCTCTGCCATTTTCAAGTGGTTGACCATCATGTGAGTGTCACTGCATCACCACCGCCACTGACGTCACTAGTGCGCAGTCCTGTACCACATTTGGCAAGGTTTTGTGGCACGACTGCTGCACCCACTTCAACTGCCCAATCACAGGATCCCAGGCTGTACACAGCTGTAATACACCAACTTCATTGAGGATGCTATCCGATATTTTGATCTCTATTGCTTCATTTATTACACTATCCCAGAAGCATTAGTCTGTTTAATAATATATGTCTTGTCAAATGCAATACAGTGTCTGTTTTCCAGTGCATGCTGTGCTACAGCTGATTTTTTGGGATAGCATAGCAGTAACACCTTTCGTGGCTCTATGTGGCACTGTTCAATAGTGCAGACAGATTGACCAACATAAAACTGCCCACACCCACACAGTATTTTGTATGTTCCACGTGTTCTGAGGCCTACGTCTTTTGTAGTCTTCATTAGTTGCTAGGTCTTTGCTGGGGGCTTGAAGACAGTCTCGATTTTATGTATTTTCATGCTCCAGCTTAACTTCCCTGTTATTGAGCCACAAAACACTAAAAAACACAATCTTCTTTGGAGCTACTCAAATGGTCATCACTTGAAGAGTGCTACTAGAAACCACCTCCCTCAGACAGACAGACCACCCACATTCTTCAGTCTGCCAAAGGTGCATAAGAAGGATACAAGCCTTATAGTGAGCACCAATGGATGGCCGACCTACAGACTTGCAAAACATTTGGCCAGCTTCCTCTTGATGCACAGTGGACATTGTGCACACAATATGAAGAATACAGTGGACTACATTGATGACTTCACTAATCGAATTAAACGTCTACACCTTTGTGAAGGTGATACTGTGCTTAGTTTTGATGTGATCCCCTTTTCACACGTGTCCCTGTCACAGACTCTATGAATTTGCTGTACCGACTGTTTAACAACACCATTGTGGATTTATTTAAACGTTCCCTGACATCATCGTATTTTTTACATAGTGGAGACTATTTCAACCAGATGAACAGCATCGCAATGGGGAGCCCTTTATCTCCAATTGTAGCCACATCTTTATGAAGCATTTTGAGGACACCACTCCTGCAAAGCCTAGTTGTTTCTATTGCTACAGTGATAATATCTTCATCAATGGCATCATGGACATGAAAAGTTGGAAGAGTTCCCGGAACACATCAACAACATCCATGATCACATAAAGTTCATAAAAGAAGTAGAGAAGGTCAGTTCCTTGCCATTTCTGGATGTCCTTGTCCGCCATAAACCCAATGAGCGCCTCAGTTTACCACAAGCCCACCCACACGGATTAGTATCTGCACGCCACCAGCTACCATCACCCAGCACAGAAACAGTCTGTTCCGAGGACCTTGGTACATTGAGCTGAAACCATCTCAGATGCCAAAAACCTGCTGAGGTAACTGAGCCATTTAGATAAAGTTTTCCATAAAAAGTCACAACAACAAACACATTTCACAAATAGTTTCATCTGAGCCGCAAAAACACAAGCCCTCTGAAGAAGAAACAAAAGAAGATACGGTTTTTACCGTTTTGTGGCTCAATAACAGGGAAGATTAGCCGGCACCTGAAAATACATAAAATCGACACTATTTTCATGGCCCCAGCGAAGACCCAGCAACTAATGCAGACTACAAAAGACGATGTAGGCTTCAGATCACGAGGAACACACAAAATACCGTGTGGGTGTGGGCAGTTTTATGTCAGTCAACCCGCCTGCACTATTGAACAGTGCCGCATAGAGCACGAAAGGTGGCTCTGCCTACGCATTCGACAAGACTTTTATTATTAAACAGACCAATGGCTTCTGGGATAGCATAATAAATGAAATAATGGAGATCAAAATATCAGACAACACCCTTAATAAAGATGGTGTATGGGAAGTTGAAGCAGGTGCAGCAGTCATGACAACAAAACATTGCCACATAAGGTTTGGGACTGGGCACCAGTGACATCACAGACAGTGGCGCAGCTACGTAAGCACCAGCGGTACTCACACGACAGTCAATCACTTGGCAATGGCAGAGGAGATCTCTGCTGAAAGCTCGTGGGCTGTTTACCACTTGACGTGGCTTGAAACCCACGAATACTTTATTCCTGAAAAGTTATTTTTTTGAACTTGTGACCTAAACTGACTGATTCAATTACATATCCATCAAGTTCTGATTTTACATGCATATTATACAACAAACTCAAGCCTTTCAAGACAGTACTGTCACACACAACATTCCATTACTTTCACAATGAATTTTTACTCTGAAGCTGAGAGTGCACTGATTAGAAACTTCCTAGCAGATTAAATCATTGTGCCAGATTAGGACTCAAACATGGGACCTTTGCCTTTCAAGGGCAAGTGCTCAACTGACTTGAGCACTTGCCTTTGAAAGGCAAGGGTCCCAGGTTTGAGTCCTAATCTGATAACCTGTCAGGAAGTTTCATTACATTACTACTGATATACCACCAAAAAATCATGTAAGTAGGAAATTAGCATACCCTCAAGCATTTGTCCATGAGAACGGGTTCCTCAAACAGTCTGGCAAACTCGTAGGCCCTGCAAGCATTTTTAGGAAACAGATCTCCCCAAAGATACTTTGTGCATTCTTCTACAACATGTGGTATCATGTATTTTTTGGCTACGTAGCATAGCTCACAAGCTTGGTCAAAAGACTGGAGATTTATCTCGTCTGTATATATGTATCTGAAAACAAAAGCAAGAGAAATTTGTCCAACAGATGATACACTTAGGAACATAACACATATATAATTACGTATTTAAAAAATTTAATGCAAACATTGCTGTAAAAAATGTTAATGTGATCTTCTGGAGATGGACAAAATTGCAGTTATTTCTGCCCCTTCGCTGTCTCAAAGACCAATTTTCTTCAGATCCAAGGGACACCAAACAGTTTCTTATATTTCTCTCCCATACAAACATAGTATACAAAGGTAAACTCTCTCTCCTTCCCTCATGATATTTCTTATGTATGGGCTACCAGAGACAGTGGACATGTAAGTGTAAGTAGCATTTGCATGAATGTGTGTGTGTGTGTGTGTGTGTGTGTGTGTGTGTGTGTGTGTGTGTGTGTGTGAATTTTGTCTAATACAAAAGAGGGCCTTTTCACCAAAGGCTTAACCTGTTAGCAATCGTTTTGCTGTGCCTGACTGCAACTCCTGTTTTGCTGTACCTGACTGCAACTCCACTTCTCCACTATATGGCGAGTAGCAGTCTATCTTTTTGATGGTATTGTCATTATTTTATCCTGGATTTTCCATAGTTTAAATCTTTGAAAAATATATATCCTTTGAAAAACATATGTCAAAGACATCATTCAATTTCGTCTCTTTGCCTCATCACAGAACATGGAGGTCGGAGGATTACCTTTGTTGTAAAGCAGGTAGGCAACAATCTATGGCAGATCTACAATGCAATGTTGGCACAAGCACAACTGTTTTGGAGCACACCATTTAACATAAATTGCTGATCATAGGGTTCTGCAGCACATAAACCCTACATGTTCCCATGTGAACCCACCGATATTTTCAATTGTGACTGCAATGGGCAAAGGATCATGAGAGATGGAGCATGGATCAATGCAAAAATGTCACTTGTCAAATTTCTTGTTTTACTTGGTCAATGGTGCTGTACAGGTATGCTGTTTTTCAGACAAACAGCTGCTTGACACCATGAAAGTTGTGGACTACATCCACATCAAAACTCTGCAAGCCACTATATGGTGCGTGGCAGAGGGTATCCTGTACCACTATTATTCATTTTCCTTCCTGTTCCATTCGCAAGTACAGCGAGGGAAAAATGATTGTCTATATGCCTCCACATGAGCTCTCAATTCTCAAATCTTATGTTTGTGGCCCTTACACAGTGCATGTTGGCGGCAGCAGAATTGTTAAGCAGTTAGCTCCAAATGTTCCCTAAATTTTCTCAATAATGTTTCTCGAAAATAATGTGGCCTTCGCTCCAGGATTCTCGTTTGACTTCCCGAAGCGTCTCATAAAACTAACATGTTGTTCAAACCGCCAGTAATAAATCTAGCAGGTCACTTCTGAATTGCTTGAATGTCTTCCTTCATCCGACTTGGTACAGATCCCAAAGTACTCAAGAATATGTCGCACCCCTATATATGGTCTCCTTTCCAGATGAATCACACTTTTGTTTCATTTTGTTTTGTTTTGTTTTAGGGCACAAAAACAACTAGGATCATACATGCCCATGTTGAAACCACAGAACACGAAGACAAAAAAAGGAGTTAAAAACGACTACACATTAAGCCCAGTCGACGGAAGGAAAGAAAATGTCCTTCACCATATTGGTACAATGGATACAAAGTAAAATGCGGCTGACAGCCCACGCATTATTCGCTAAAATGGCTGATAACTCAGACGGCAAACATAAATGAGAACGTAAGCGGTTAAAGAAAAGGGCATTCCATCAGGAAATGTGAACCAATGAAGGTTGAAGGCAATGAGCACAAAGTGGTGGGGGAACATCACTTAACAATTTTTTTTTTGTCATCAGTCTTCTGACTGGTTTGATGCGGCCCGCCACAAATTCCTCTCCTGTGCTAACCTCTTCATCTCAGAATACCATTTGCAACCTACGTCCTCAATTATTTCCTGAATGTATTCCAATCTCTGTCTTCCTCTGCAGTTTTTGCCCTCTACAGCTCCCTCTAGTACCATGGAAATCATTCTCTCATGTCTTAACAGATGTCCTATCATCCTGTCCCTTCTCCTATCAGTGTTTTCCACATATTCCTTTCTTCTTCGATTCTACATAGAACCTCCTCATCCCTTACCTTATCAGTCCATCTAATTTTCAACATTCGTTTGTAGCACCACATCTCAAATGCTTCGATTCTATTCTGCTCCAGTTCTCCCTCAGTCTATGTTTCACTACCATACAATGCTGTACTCCAGACGTACATTCTCAGAAATTTCTTCCTCAAATTAAGTCCAATATTTGATATTAGTAAACTTCTTTTGGCCAGGAATGCCTTTTTTGATATAGCTAGTCTGCTTTTGATGTTCTCCTTGCTCCATCGGTCATTGGTCATTTTACTGCCTAGGTAGCAGAATTCCTTAACTTCATCTACTTCGTGACCATCAATTCTGATGTTAAGTTTCTTGCTGTTCTCGTTTCTACTACTTCTCATTACCTTCATCTTTCTTCCGTTTACTCTCAATCCATACTGTGAACTCATTAGACAGTTCATTCTGTTCAGCAGATAATGTAATTCTTCTTCCCTTTCACTGAGGACAGAAATGTCATCAGCGAATCGTACCATTGATATCCTTTCACCTTGAATTTTAATTCCACTCCTGAACTTTTCTTTTATTCCCATCATTCCCATCATTGCTTCCTCGATGTACAGATTGAACAGTAGGTGCGAAAGGCTACATCCTTGTCTTACATCCTTTTTAATACAAGCACTTCATTATTGGTCGCCCACTCTTATTATTCTCTCTTGGCTGTTGTACATATAGTGTGTGACCCGTCTCTCCCAATACCTTACCCCCACTTTTTTCAGAATTATGAACATCTTGCACCATTTCACATCGTCGAACGCTTTTTCCAGGTTGAAAAATCCTATGAACGTGTCTTGATTTTTCTTTAGTCTTGCTTCCATTATTAACCGCAACATCAGAATTGCCTCTCTCATGCCTTTACTTTTCCTAAAGCCAAACTGATCATCCTCAATTTCTTTTCCATTCTTCTGTATATTATTCTTGTAAGCAACTTGGATGCATGAGCTATTAATCTGATTGTGCAATAATTCTCGGACTTGTCAGCTCTTTCCGTCTTCATAATTCTGTGGATAATGCTTTTCTGAAAGTCAGATGGTATGTCACCAGGCTCATACATTCTACACAACAATGTGAATAATCATTTTGTTGCCACTTCCCCCAATGATTTTAGAATTGTGATGGAATGTTATCTATCCCTTCTGCCTTATTTGGCCTTAAATCCTCCAAAGCTCTTTTAAATTCTGATTCTAATACTGGATGCCCTCTCTCTTCTAAATCGGCTCCTGTTTCTTCTTCTATAACATCAGACACATCTTTCAATGTATTCTTTCCACCTATCCACTCTCTCCTCTGCATTAAACAGTGGACTTCCTGTTGCACTCTTAATGTTACCACCCTTGCTTTTAATGTCACCTAAGGTTGTTTTGACTTTCCTGTATGCTGAGTCCGTCCATCCGACAATCATTCCTTTTTCGATGTCTTCACATTTTTCCTGCAGCCATTTCGTCTTAGCTTCCCTGCACTTCCTATTTAATTCATTCCCCAGTGACTTGTATTTCTGTATTCCTGAGTTCCCCGGAACATTTTTGTACTTCCTCCTTTCATCAATCAACTGAAGTATTGAAATTTCCTGGCAGATTAAAACTGTATGCCGGACCGAGACTCGAACTCGGGACCTTTGCCTTTCGTGAGCAAGTGCTCTACCAACTGAGCTACCCAAGCACGACTCACGCCCCGTCGTCACAGCTTTACTTCTGCCAGTACCTCGTCTCCTACCTTCCAAACTTAACAGAAGCTCTCCTGCAGGAGAGCACATTCCGCTGCAGAGTGAAAATCTCACTCTGGGACCTGAAGTATGTCTTCCATTACCCATGGTTTCTTCGCAGTTACCTTCTTTGTACCTATGCTTTTCTTCCCGACTTCTGTGACTGCCCTTTTTAGAGAAGTCCATTCCTCTTCAACTGTACTGCCTCCTGAGCTATTTCCTTATTGCTGTATCTATAGCCTTAGAGAACTTCAAGCGTATCTCGTCATTCCTTAGTACTTCCGTATACCACTTTTTTGCGTATTGATTCTCCCTGACTAATGTCTTACACTTCAGCCTACTCTTCATCACAACTATATTGTGATCTAAGTCTATATCTGCTCCTGGGTACGCCTTACAATACATTATCTGATTTCAGAATCTCTGTTTGACCATGATGTAATCTAACTGAAATCTTCCCATACTACCTGGCCTTTTCCAAGTATACCTCCTCCTATTGTGATTCTTGCTATTACTAGCTGAAATTTGTTACAGAACTATATTAGTCTTTCTCCTCTTTCATTCCTTTTCTTCTACTCCTTCTGCCACAACTGCATCCCAGTCCCCCATGACTATTAGATTTTCATCCCCTTTTACTATCCTCATACACTTTCCCTATCTCTTCAGCTTGCGACATCAGCATGTATTCCTGAACTATTGTTGTTGGTGTTGGTTAGCTGTCGATTCTGAAAAGAATGACCCTGTCACTGAACTGTTCACAGAAACACACTCTCTGCCCACCTTCCTATTCATAACGAATCCTACTCCTGTTATACCATTTTCTGCTGCTGTTGATATTACCCTATACTCATCTGACCATAAATCATTGTCTTCTTTCCACTTCACTTCACTGACCCTTACTATACCTGGATTGAGCCTTTGCATTTTCCTTTTCAGATTTTTTAGTTTCCCTACCACGTTCAAGTTTCTGACATTCCACACCCTGACCTGTAGAATGTTATCCTCCTGTTGATTATTCAATCTTTTTCTCATGGTAACCTCCCCCTTGGCAGTCCCCTCCCAGAGATCCGAATGGGGGGACTATTCCGGAATCTTTCACCAATGGAAAGATCATCATGAAACTTCTTCAATTACAGGCCACATGTCCTGTGGATACACGTTACGTGTCTTTAATGGGATGGTTTCCATTGCCTTCTGCATCCTCGTGCTGTTGATCACTGCTGATTCTTTCGCCTTTAGGGCAGTTTCCCACCCCTGCAACAAGAGAGTGCCCTGAACCTCTGTCCGCTTCTCCGCCCTATTTGACAAGGCCATTGGCAGAATGAGGGTGACTTCTTATGCCGGAAGTCTTCGCCCGCCAATGCTCATTATTAATGAAAATTTAAGCAATGGTGGGATTCGAACCCGGGAGCAAAGACGTTTCGATTATGAATCAAAAATGCTACCCCTAGACCACAGGTAAGCACTAACAAATGGTGATGGCTAAAAAGACAGTGCCCAATATGCAACCTACCTACAATGATATCCTCACAGCGAGAGGGCTGAGAAGAGGTCATCCAAGCTGCTGTGAGAGGCTTAATCCCCCAGACCTTTCCCCATGAATCCCATGAAGGGCGGACCAGTGGTGATGCCAAAGTGACACCACCTACTGACAGACAGCAACACAGAGATCATCGGGGGCAATGGAAGAACTAGCGGGTCGAGATACAATGCCTCTAGCCTTGGCAGTAGCGTCAGCGTCCTTGTTTCCCATCAGACTGATGTGACCAGGAACTCACCTAAACATCACAATGGCTCCATCAAGAGTCAGCAAGTGACAGCTTTCCTGGACCCATTGCACTAAGGGATGGACGGTGTACAGCACACAGTGGCTCTGAAGGGCACTGAGAGAGTTGAAGCAGATGATGCAATTGAAAAGTCTGTGTCACTGGATCTTCTGCTTCGCCTGATACAGTGTGGAGAGCTCTGCTGTAAATATTGAGCAGTGTTCTGGAAGCCAATACTGAAAATTGTCAGTGCCAATCATGAAGGCACTCACTGAGAGCCATCAGTATATAAAAAAACACAATCACGAAATTCCATACGAAGGTCATGAAACTTGTGGCGATAGAGCGAGGCTGGAATAGTGTCCTTTGGAAGCGAATGACGGTCAGTGTGAACATGGGCTGCCGCACGAAGCCGAAGTGGTGAAGTATTCACACCTATCAGGAAAGTGGAAGGTAGTGTGAACTTGAGCTGCCGGAGCAAGATCCGAAAGCGAAAGCCAGGAGATAACACAGAAGAGGGATGTGCCCCACACTGGCTATCTCAGGTGTCATTGAAGAAGGAGGCATAAGATGGGTGGTCAGGTCGGTTGGCTGGTTTAAAAGAGGGGGGGGAAGGGTCCAAACTATGAGGTCATCGGTCCCTTGTTCCTAATGAAACAAGGCCACAAGTGAGAGAATAAGCCAGATGAGATATATAACACAAAACGGAAAGAAAGGAAAAGCCACAGGAACGAAGGAAAGGCAACGAACACTAAAAGGAACAAAAGAGGACAAGAAAACAACAGAGAGATGCTAGAAACAGAAGCGAGTAAAACAAGAAAGCAGATTACAGTGGCAGGCTGACCACGAGAATAAAAAGGAAAAGCCAGCCACCCAGCAACACATTAAAACTTCCACCCTAAAAGCACTAGGGTGGATGACACAGAGGGACAAAGGACGTGCGCTAAAATTTACATCAAATGATAAAACCCACTCTCACAAATAAAACGTAAAACTATATCAGCCAATGAGGCGTTGTCAGATAAAGTTAGCCCAAGATTTCATCGCTGGGCAGTCCAAGTGGGACAGTGCACCAGAATATGGGCCACTGTCAACCGGGTGCTGCACTGACACTGAGGCAGGTCTTCACGGTGCTAGAGCTAAACGTGGATTGCCCAAGCGTGGCCAATGCAGAGCCAGCTGAGAATAACTGATTGCCTGTGAGAGGCCTGCACAGAAGACTTCCACACATCCGCAGTCTCCTTAATGACATGCAGTTTGTTGTGCATACTGTTATGCCATTCCATCTCCCAAAGCCGAAAAACCCTGCGGCGTAAGTCAGAACGCAGGTGAAGTTCAGAGATGCCCAACTCCAGAAGCGGTTTCCGGGTAGCCTGTCGGCAAGTTCGTTGCCTGGGATGCCAACGTGTCCTGGGTCCACACAAATACCACTGAATGACAGCACCAGTCCAGAGCATAGATGGACTCCTGGATGGACGGCACCAAAGGATGGCGACGGTAGCACTAGTCGACAGCTTGTAGGCTGCTCAAGGAGTGAGTACACAGAAGAAACGATTCCTCGGGGCATGAACGGATATACTGAAGTGCACGAGATATGGCCTCCAGCTCTGCAGTGAATACACTGCAGCCATCGGGCAAGGAATGCTGTTCAATATGGCCTCTGTGGACAAAGGTGAAGCCAACATTACCATCAGCCATCGAGCCATTGGCGTAAACCATTTCAGAGCCCTGGAACACTTCAAGAATAGAGTAAGTGACAGCGGAGATCTGCAGGGTTAACGGAATCCTTAGGGCTATGCGAAAGGTGAAGGCGAAGCTTCGGCCTACAGCTAGACCACAGAGGTGTACGTGAATGGACCTCGAGGAGAGATGTTGAAGGGAATGACTCCAGTTCAGGGAATGACTCCTGACCTGGGCTGCCTATGTGGGAGGTGAACCACTGTGGTTGGGAAAAGAAGACAGTAATTAGGATGTTCAGGAGAGCTATGAATGTGTGCAATGTAACTGGTGGGCAGTTGTGCATATCCGATCTTCAATGGAGGGACTCCAGCCTCCACCAGTACACTTATCACCGGACTCGTCCTAAAAGCTCCTGTCACTAGTCGAACTCCGCAATGGTGCAATGGGTTGAACAAGGGCCCTGTATAGCTGCTGCAGCGTGGAGCGATCTGCACCCCAGTTGGTGTTGCTCAGGCACCGAAGGGCACTGAGCTGCTGCCAACATTTCCATTTAAGCTGACAAAGACGAAGAAGCCAAGTCAAACAAGTGCCGAAAATCAGACCTAAGAATCGATATGTCTCCACTACAGTAAGTGGATTGTCATTAAGGTAAAGTGCCCACGACTGTGCCTTGTGGACGCTCAGCAACACCAGTACTGGAGCATCAGTACGGAATGCGGAAGTCTTCTGCATACAGAGAAGTTGAGACAGAGGGCCCGACAGCTGCTGCTATATCATTAATGGCCACTAAAAATAAAGAGACACTCAATACAGACCCCTGCGGGACTCCATTCACCTGGATATGGGTGGAACTACGGGAGGCACCAACTTGGACATAAGGCGGCAACCAGGTGCTGGCATCTGGAAAAGGCTGTTTGGATGGCAGACTCGAGGGCCACAAGATTATCAGTGGTAGAACGACCCTGGCGGAAGCCGCCCTGACATGGAGCCAGTAGGCCACGTGACTCCAGGACCCAACCCAACCGCCGACATACCATACATTCCAACAGCTTGCAAAGAACATTGGTGAGGCTGATCGGCCGATAGCTATCCACATCAAGCGGGTTTTTACCACGTTTGAGCACCAGAACGATGGTGCTCTCCCACCACTGCAATGGAAAGATGTTATCGCACCAGATCCAGTTGAAGGTGATGAGGATATGTCGCTTGTAGTCAGATGACAGATGTTTAATCATCTGGCTGTGGATCCAATCAGGCCCAAGAGCTGTGTCAGGGCAATGTGCAAGGGCACTGAGGAGCTCCCACTCTGTAAATGGGGCGTAATAGGATTCACTGTGGCATGTAGTGAATGACAGGACTTCCCCTTCCATCTGCTGTTTGAGAGTGTGAAAGGCTGGAGGTAATTCTCCGACGCAGAGGCTCAAGCAAAGTGCTCGGCAATCACATTTGCATTGGTAGATAGCACGCCATTTATGGTAACGCCTGGAACACGTGTTGGGGTCTGGAACCCGAAAAGACGTTTTATCTTTTTCCAGACTTGAGAAGGTGACGTACGGCACCCAATGGTCGAGACGTGTCTCTCCCAACACTCCTGCTTCCGCCGTCATTTGAGAAGTTGGCGAACGCAGGCACGAAGCCGTTTAAAGGCTATCAGGTGCTCCAGGGAAGGGTGCCGCTTGTGCCACTGTAGAGCTCACTGACACTCCTTAATTGCTTCAGCGACTTCCAGCGACCACCAAGGGACTGCTTTACGCCAGGGGAACCATGGTTTCTGCTTCAGAAACAACTGTTGTAGTCACCTGCTCAACCATCACATCGATGTTACCACTTGGGGGAGATTCAACGGTGACAGCAGAGGTGAAAGTTTCCCAGTCTGCCTTGTTTAAAGCCCATCTGGACAAGCATCCATGGGCCTGACACTGGAGCAGTGACAGGAAGATGGGGAAGCGGTCACTACACACAGGTCGTCATGTGCTCTCCAGTGGATAGATGGGAGAAGTCCTGGGCTGCAAATTGATAAATCAATGGCCAAGTTAACTACCATGAGCCACACTGAAATGTGTGGCAGCCCCAGTATTTAAGAAGGAGAGGTCAAACTGAGACAGTAAAGTTTTGACATCTCTGCCTCAGCCAGTAAGCACGGTGCCACCCCAAAAGTAGACAGGTTTATGGAGTTGATCAATCCGTGCAGCTAATACATTCAGGAGTGCTGAGGGATTTGAAGGGGCACAGTGTCACTACAGACTGAGTTTAGGACATAAAACCACCACAATTCCACTGGAGGACAACGTCATTGTGAGGATGGGAAGGCATGGAACATTCAATGGGGCAGTTTACACCTCACAGTCACCTGCTACCACCGAATTATTGGCTGAGCACTCTATATCCATTGTGTCTGAGGGTCTGGCGAGTTATACATCCTCAGTGGACGCCAGAATCTCCACCCCATCCTCAGACGCAGAGCTTGTAGGTAGTGGTGTTGTGGGTGCCACCGCAATTTCCTTGGTCTTAGGGGTCTTCTTTTAGGATTTCTCTCGCTGCTCCTTGAGTTTCCCTGGCTGGGAGGACTTCACTGACTCAGTCTCCAGGACTGAGGATGAGCGTGAAGTCCTACAACCAGCTGCTTTTGAGGTCTTCAGCCACTGGCGGGTTTCATCTTTCCCCCTAGCAGAAACCTGGGAACGGAGTGACCCAAGGGACCCCTTCCTAGCAATAAAAGCTGAAGAACACTTACAATTCTCCACCTTAGAAGTGGGGACGGACGTCCCCTGATGTGTATGTGTGTGTGTGTGTGTGGGGGGGGGGGGGGGGGTGTTGCTCCTGAAGTAGGTGGTGCAGGAGCCACAGGGAGGGAAGTGCCCCCACCATCAAGGGGGCAGATGTAGTCTTTTGGCTCTGAGAGGTGACTGGGGTTGACGGAGCTGATGGTGCCAGAACTGTTGTAGCGGCAACATAAGACGACGTCATACGTACACAATGCAGGTGTTTAAATTTTCTCTTAGCCTCAGTGTAGGTCAGTCGGTCCAGGGTCTTGTACTCCATGATTTTTCCTTTCTTTCTGGAGAATCCTGCAGTCTGGCAAGCAAGGTGAACGGTGCTCTCCGCAGTTGACACAGATGGGAGGCGGGGCACATGGAGTACTGGGATGTGATGGGCATCCGCAATCTCAACATTTGACGCTGGAAGTACAGCAGGAGACATATGGCCGAACTTCCAGCACTTAAAGCACCGCATTAGGGAAGGGATATAGGGCTTTACATCACAGCAGTAGACCATCACCTTGACATTCTCGGGCAATGTATCACCCTCGAAGGCCAAGATGAAGGCACCGGTGGCAACCTGATTATCCCTCAGAGCCCGGGTGGACACGCCGGACGAAATGTACACCTCGCCACCCTAAATTGGCGCACAGCTCATCGTCAGACTGCAAAAGAAGGTCCCTGTGAAATATGATACCCTGGACCATATTTAAGCTCTTATTGGGCGTGATGGTTACAAGCAAGTAATGTTTGTGACTGGGCAGAGGATGCTGTTTTGATCAAGACTGACCCAGATCTCATTTTGGACAATCCCTCCACCTCCCCAAACTTGTTCTCAAAATGCTCAACAAAAAAACTGAGGCTTCATCATCATGAAAAATTCCCCATCAGCTCTCAAACATACAAGGTACTGGGGCAGTAAGATCCGCTGCCAACCTTAGCCTGACGTTCCTCCCATGGTGTTGCCAAGGAGGGGAACGATTTGGAGTCGTACTTCTGTGTGTTTAATTGAGCTCGTGAACGCTTAGAGACTACTGGTGTTTCACCGCCAGCAAGAGATGATGGACTACGCTTCATCGTGTTTCATCCGCCCTGATGCCACCCACTCCGACCAGGGGACCTCCCCACGGGCGCCACCCAGCCACAGAAAAGGCCGCCTGGCAGGATGGCCATTGACGGGAGTCCCAATGCCCCAGGGGGATGGGCATCTACCCTTGGCATACATGGGAGTTAATGGAGCAGGCATCAGCAGAGCGATCCCTGTGTGATCAGAGGGCTACAACCAACAGGGTACATGGCGGCCCCACCACAACAGACTGGCTACCGTGGGATATCAAGTGCAAAGAAGTCCATGGTCATCGTTGACGCAGAAAGTGACACTGCATAGTGCATGGTGGAAAACGCACCCAGGAAGGTGTCCTCACATATGGGTGTCCTCACATAAGAGGTGGAGAATGAGTGGGACTGAAATGCAACAATGAGAAAGTGGGCTAAAGATCTCAATGCACGATGGACACACTGCACCATGTAAGGTGCCCTTCCCCAATTGGCTTGCTCTTCGGGAAAATTTTGAAGAACAGAGGTCAAACCCTCCAGTGGACCATCACATAAAGGCCGAAACATGTGAAACTCCTTTTAGTCGCCTCTTACGACAGGCAGGTATACCTCAAGCCTATTCTTACCCCCAGACCTACAGCGGGGGATTGGTGGTCAAGCATGGCAGACACACGGCAAGCGTATCTGCTGAGGAGAAAGTCATGGCAGTATGACAGCGATAGTTTGGCAGCTTCTGCATACAAACTCTCAACCAGGCAAGGTGAAAGATGCCAGTGGCCAAATGGATGCCATGATGGTGGATAGTATTGAGACAGCATAAGAGGGACAGATGTGCAAATGCATAAACTAAACACCCATAGTCCAGTTTCGAACGGACAAGAGACAAGTACAAACAGAGGGGGGTGGGTCAATCTATACCCCAAGGAGTACGATTCAGGACACGTAGGACATTGAGGAACTGCGTACAATGGGCTGCCAGGTAATGCACAAGGGAGAACCAATAGAGTTTCCTAAAGAGCAGGAGCCACCAGGAATTTCATAGTTTCAAAGAACGGAAGAGCAACAGGCCCAAAATATAAAGATGGTGGGGGAAACCAATAGCACCGCCAGAAATTCATACATACAGTTTGATCAGTGGAAAAATGAAAGCCATTGTCACTGCTCCATGAGTAAAGATGATTGAGACATCTCTGAAGATGCCACTCAAGAAGACAAGTCCATGGAGAACTGCAATAGATGGCAAAATCATTAACAGAAAGGGAGCCGCAGATGCTCGGTAGGAGATAGGCCATTATAGGGTTAATGGCAATAGCAAAGAGGATGACGCTCAGGACGGAATGCTGAGGCACACCGTTTTCCTGGATAAAGGCGTCTGACAAGGCAGAACCCATACATACCTTAAAAACTCGGTCTTTTAAAATTCCTGAAGGAAACGGGGCAGGCAGCCACAGAAGCCCCACTTGTAGAGAGTAAGGAGAATACCAGTTCTTGAGCAGGTGTCATAGGCTTTCTCCAGATCGAAAAACACAGCTGCAGACTGGTATTTCCATAGAAAATGATTCATGACATGGGTTTACAAAATGAAGAGATGGTCAACCACAGAACAGCATGCTCAAAACCCACACTGTGCTCTGGTAAGTAAATTGCAAAACTCGAGCCACCATACCAGCAGTTGGGCATGAATCATATGTTCCCTCACCTTGCAAACACATCTGCTGGGAGAAATGGGGCAATAGCTAGAAGGAAAGTGTTTGTCCTTACCAGGCTTAGGTGTGGGCATGACATTGGCATCTTCCCAGCATCTGATAAATGTGTCTTCTACCCATGGAGAGTAAAGTGTTTGCCCGCAAGAGAAAGGTTCTGCAACATCTGAATGTGAACATCGTCCGGCCCTGGAGTGGAGAATTGGGAAGGAGTGAGAGCATGACCTAGCTCCCTCATAGGAGAGGCATCATTGTAGCACTCATGATTATGAGAAGAGGAGGGTATCACCCAAGCCTCCTCCACTTGTTTCCGAAGGAAGAAGGTAGGGGGACAGTGGGTGGAGCTCAAAATCTCTGCAAAATAGTGGTCTAAGGTGTTGGAGATAGCAATAGGGTCCACTATGACATTATCTGCTTCTGTCAGGCCAGAAATTAGGGAATAGACCTTGGCCCCAGACAGCTGTCGGAGGCTGGCCCGCACAACGAAAGAGGGAATGGAACTGTTAAAAGAACTAGTAAAAGAAATCCAACTAGCTTTTTTGCTATCCCAAAGAACACAGTGACACTGTACATGCAACTGTTTATAACAAATGTAGTTTGTCATCATAGGGTGATGGTTGAAAACGCAGAGAGCATGTCTCCGGGTGCAAATTGCATCATGGCACGCCTTAGTCCACCAAGGGACCACAACACAGTGCGGTAAAAAGGAAGTGCAAGGAATGGAACGTTCTGCAGCAGTAAGGATAACATTTAAAAGATATTCTACCTGGTCATCACAACTGGAGTAATGTTGGATGTCAAAGGTCACCAGGGAGGATTAAAGCCTCCAGCCGGCCTTAGAAAGCTGCAACTTTTAAACATGTAGGTGGGATTGGAGTCAGCAAACGGATAGCACATGGGAATGGTCGCTTGAGTACTTGTCAGAGAGAACAGACCCATCCAGAAGTAGGGCAAGCTGAGTAGTGCAGAAGGAGAGGTCCAAATGGGAGTAGGTGTGCACAAGTCTGAAAGGGACGTGGATGCCTCAGAGTTAAGGCAGATGAAGTTAAGTTGATTAAGAAGGTCAACCAAGAGGGCACTTCTCAGACAGGTTCTGGGAGAACCCCTAAGGGGATGGTGCACATTAAAGTAACTGAGCAGCAGAAAGGGGTGAGAGAGTGGTCCAATAAGCTGGAGGAGGTCTTACTTGGTGACACTGAGTGATGGAGGGATGTAAACAGTACAGAGGGGAAAAGGTCAAGAAGTGAGGAAGGAAAATGCAAACTGCAACAGCTTGAAGCTGGGTAGTCAGGGAGATGGGTTGACTATGAGCAGCCTGAATCCCCCATGATATCGAATACTGTCCTCGGAGGAAAGGTCAAGGATAGACGTGCAGCACAGAAAGGAAAAGATGCATCAAAGGCTGAGGCCCCATGGTGGCCAAGCACGAATCCGCCAAAGAGCAGAAAGCCCCTGGAGGGTTGAACCACTCTTTCCTAAAATTCTCCCGATAATCCGAAGTCGACCATTCACCTTCCCTACCACAGTTCTCACATGCTCATTCCATTCCATATTGCTTTGCAACATAATGCCCACAAACGTGACTGTGTCAGGCAGGATGCTCTATCTAAACATTACAGGTTTGTTTTTCCTACTCATCCCCATTGACACACATTTTTCCACATTTAGAGCTAGCTGTCATTCAACACATCAACTAGAAATTTTGTCTAAGTCGTCTTGTATCATCACTCAAGTTCAACACCTTACTGTACACCACAGCACCACCAGCAAACAACTGCAGATTGTTGCCCACCCTGTACACCAAAACATTTACGTATGCAGAGAACAACAGCGGTCCTATAACAGGATGTATACATGGACAAAGAAAAAAAAAATTCCCGGATTTCCCGGTTAAAAATACACTTTATCCCGAGTGAAAATACACTTTTTCCATGTTAAGTGACAGTATACTCTTCCTCGGCACCTGTTCTCCATTTAAATGTCAGATTTACTTTTTTTTTTTGTTTTTACTGGTCTGTTTGTAGTGCATTGTCAAGGTGTATGCATAGTTGTCTTTGATTTTTACCTTTTGGTTGCAACTGATCTGTTGATACTACTAGTCTTTTCCTCCCTCAATACTGTGGAACTTGGATACAGGATTCCTCTTTGTATATAGTGTTGATGAATTCAAAACAATTGTTTCTTTATTGTCTATAATATTGACACTTTTTGCTGTTAATGTTTCTTGTCAGTTGGCTGTGTATCCAATCAAAAACTTAAGTCTCATACATAGATGTATAATATTTGCTGACAACAGCAAACATTAATACTGCTGCTGAATGTGGATGATTCTTTTTCAACTTGGAAGTTAAATTTATCATTACTGGAACTGGTTATGAGCAACAAAATTCAAGAGATCTGGTCTGACATTTATTATTTATGTCAGCAAACTGTTGGGTAGGTGCCATGTGGGGACTGTTCTCAAGGTAGTTATTGCAGCCATAAGAATGCTATATTTATAATTTTCTCAACATGTTGTGGTTTAGGATTGTCTTGTATTATTCTCCCCTTCTTATATTTGCCTTAAACTGTAATTGCTTTTCTCTTCAATGTGCTTTGGATTTTTAGTGGATCTGCTAGACCTTGTTTCTAGCAATTAAAACTTTCCCTAAACGTAGATAAATGTAATATAATGCGCATACATAGGGGCAGAAATCCATTCCAGTACGATTATGCCATAGGTGGTAAATCATTGGAAGCGGTAACGACCGTAAAATACTTAGGAGTTACTATCCGGAGCGATCTGAAGTGGAATGATCACATAAAACAAATAGTGGGAAAAGCAGGCGCCAGGTTGAGATTCATAGGAAGAATTCTAAGAAAATGTGACTCATCGACGAAAGAAGTAGCTTACAAAACACTTGTTCGTCCGATTCTTGAGTATTGCTCATCAGTATGGGACCCTTACCAGGTTGGATTAATAGAAGAGATAGACATGATCCAGCGAAAAGCAGCGCGATTCGTCATGGGGACATTTAGTCAGCGCGAGAGCGTTACGGAGATGCTGAACAAGCTCCAGTGGCGGACACTTCAAGAAAGGCGTTACGCAATACGGAGAGGTTTATTATCGAAATTACGAGAGAGCACATTCCGGGAAGAGATGGGCAACATATTACTACCGCCCACATATATCTCGCGTAATGATCACAACGAAAAGATCCGAGAAATTAGAGCAAATACGGAGACTTACAAGCAGTCGTTCTTCCCACGCACAATTCGTGAATGGAACAGGGAAGGGGGGATCAGATAGTGGTACAATAAGTACCCTCCGCCACACACCGTAAGGTGGCTCGCGGAGTATAGATGTAGATGTAGATGTAGATGTAAAACCACTTTTTCTGTATGTGTAGTGATTCAGTCATTAACATAAATGATACTTACAATGTTAATATAAAAGAGCTTTGGGCGGAATTATCCTAACCATACAGAAATGTTAATTTGAAACTGTGCTGGAAGTAGCCAATGGTACTTTCTTTGGTCTCCTGAATTGTAGTCTTGGTTTTCCTCCTGAAAGAATTCCTATATCAGTCTGTATCTGGAAACTGCAAAGTATTGCATACATCCCCCTAATAGTAGAGTAGCACTCTTTATTCTACACACACACACACACACACACACACACACACACACACTTACACACACACACACAGAGCGAGAGAGAGAGAGAGAGAGAGAGAGAGAGAGAGAGAGAGAGAGAGAGAGAAGTTTGGGTTGAAATGGTCACCAGCTTTATATATAGAGGTATTCTTGAAGCTACGATAGCAAAAGTCTCCTTTATACAGTAACTTAATTGTATTTCCTTTTGTCATTTTTAAGTAAAAAATCAATCTGGGCATATATGAAATTGTGACACACAAGCAAAATCAAACTGCTAAAAGCTTGAATTTTTTTCTGTGTATCATTCATTTCAGAAAAACATTTTGTAGTTACACATTGAATTAAAATACGTACTCAAGCAAAGCTTTGAATGCTTCAGGTTGTACATCCAGTATAGGTATAGGCTCATCCTTCTCCGGCATACCTCCAAAAAACATTGCCTCAAACACAGGACTTGACATGGCAAGAAACAGCTTGTGAACAGAAAACAACTGCAATAAAGAGAAACATTTTGTTTTTGAAAGATTATGTAAAGAAATTGTGTGTGATCATTTTACAAGTAAAATATGCACCAAAATTTCAGGAAAATACTGGAACTGAAAGAAAACTATGTCGATAAGGGCTATTTCTGAAATGTACGAAAACAATTCCTTAGTGTTAATTCACATGATTTATTTCTCACTTTATGTAACAATGCAAAGAACACAATATTTGTTACTTCAAACTGTTACATAAATTATCTCCATCTTCTTCAGCCTTCCTTTTCTGAAACACACAAAACATCTTCCTCCTCCTCCTCCCCCAAAAGAAAGTGATAAAGACTGTCTTTAACATTGATACAATGATATCAATGCACACAGATTCTTGTCCATGGCTTCCTTCACAACATATGCACAATTCCTTGCTGCACAGATCTCTGGTTTCTTAGACCTCTTGACACCTACCCGAAATACCATTATTTCTATCACATAAATCAAGATAATTTTTTTATGGTATGAAACCTAGAACAGTGTCAGAAACAACATTTAACAAATCAAAAACTCACATTCCCTCCCGAAAAATCAGGTTTCCTTTATTGCAAATACCAACATACTTGCTCCCTCACTCCCCAATGTTGTTCTACCTCACTGTACATTCTTGTACAACTAAATTCTTCCTTATTTTTTCCATTACTGTGTACCCTGCCTTTCCCTGTACTTTTTGTCAGATTTTTCCCTAGTAACTCCCGTATCATGTTCTCCATTTAGATGTCAGACGCCTGCCCCCTTCCCCATCACCCAGTTTCAGATGAGCAATGAGCATGCCTTCCCTTACCCCTTTCCCTGATGTAATCTCACCACACATTGTGTGCTTTCCATCTTTCCACCACTCACCACCATCAACACAGTTAATAATTTCTGTCAGAGTGCAGCATATACAATTTTTTAGTGTTTGCTGGTTTATTCGCCATTGAACTTCTACATTATTTTTGACAGGATATGATAGTCAAGTACTTAAATCATGGTTGCTACAACCAGTGCTCCGCCACTAACTTTTCCAAGCACGATTGAGGGATGTAATGTAATATTCCATTAAGCTGATGTCACACTAGAATACACACAGATATTTGTCTTTTCAGCTCTTCTAGAGCCAGCTCCTTACTATCCACAGTCAAATTTGTTACAACATGAACATTAAAAATTATAGAGCTAACTCTGCAACTTCTCATTGTTAAGAAATGTGATAACCTAACCATTTGATCTGCAACAATTTCACAAATCCATGATCCATTTTCTATCAGCTCTTTCTTAACATCAATATAATTATTAACTAATGTGGAGAAAAATGTTGGCAATGAAAAGCAACCCAATGTATATTTCGCTTGAAACAGCATATATTCATGGGTCTGTTAAAGAGTGCACATTTCGACGAACAACAACTTCTTGAGACATTTCTCCTAAAACAAGCCTCATGATAGTCTTGAGAATATAAGCACACATCTGATATCACAACCCAGTGGCACTCAGTCTGCAGACAGCTGGAGGCTCAGATGACTTGCGGAATGGGCCAATAGGCCGACTGATAAATGGAGGTGTGGCATTCTACTCACGGTAAACAGCAACAGTAAACAACACAAGAAAATTCATTCACTATATTTTAGCTGTGTCATTAATTTTGCATCAGTAGGAATAAGCTGTACTGAATGCAGTTAAGTGCACATTGATGGCTACGAAGAGAAATAAAATGGGCCTAGAAATTGCAATGTTGTATTTGTTACTATTGTAGCATTTTCAAAAACTGAAATAAATGGGCATTATTTGTCATATAAAGAACCGTGAAAGATTTTAATCCTGGCAGGTATCAACTAGTAGCCCCTCTTCTTTGCCAGTTACTATGTAGTGCAGGTATAACCAATAATGACAGTATGTAACTCATTTTTTGGGATTGAACAATATTTTTGTGTGTTTGTTGGGCATAAAATAAGTAAATATTGCATTGTGTATTCAATTGGTTTTCTTTGTAGTAATTTTACTTAATTACAGTAAGCACTAACTATCCGAATACTGATCAACTGAATCACTGGTTAACTGAAAGTACTGCAGTTGGAAATTCAAATTTTTATGGAATTTTGTGAGACTGCATTTATTTCCATAGTTGTAAAGTATAATTTTGTACATGGAAATGTTTTGTTGCTGACTGATAATGCCCACACCATCCTTCAGAACTTTCACCTTGAAAAAGAGAATGAAAAATTTAAGTTGTTGTTTGTCTCAAATCATTACTTCAGTCGTAGAACTTTTACAGAAAGATGTTGATATGTGTGGTACTCATTGGGAAGAGCCTGAAAAAACAAATTCAGCAATTGTAAAAGGAAACTGACAAGAATGATGTGCTGTACACAGCAGCAGATTCATGCGTCAAGTATTTCACATAATTATTGATCAAACTTTAAATGCTGTAATAATCTTCTCATTAAGAGGTATAATGTTACGTAAATGGTTTAACACAATGTGACAAGTACGTGTCTCGAGGCAGCATAACTCACTGCGCAGAAATATCCTGATTTTATTCTTCTATTATTTGAAAATGAGAGCTCTTAATTAGCTGCAACACACTTTACACATAATATCAACCCTTTACAAAACATTTTCTCCTTGACACCCTCACATAATGATGAAAACAGAAAAAAGTTTTTTGCTTACTACATTTTTGCTGTTCAGTCAATAAAACTGCCACTTCAGGCATGATGTTTTAATTTATTATTTCTTTACTACTAACATTATTTGCAACACATTTTTCAGACAGTATCCACATTACACTACTGAACATTCCCGCAAAATTGTATAAGTGTACGACACACAGTTCAGGAGTTACGACATTGTAAACATCGAGATGTGTGTAAAACTAGCTTTCGCTTAAAATTACCCAGATTCTACTCATTCAGTATTTGATAAATAGAGTACTTAGTGACTTCCAATAAACTTTAAACATATGAGGGTTGCCCATAACATAATGCAAAATGATGTTTTATCTACACATCCTATTTTTCCATGTAATCTCCATCCCGTTCTATGGCCTTCCTCCCGCGCGAAACAAGGGCGTGTATGCCCTGTCAGTACCAATCCTTGTCCTGGTGGTGGAGCCAGTGCTTCACTGTGTGAATCACCTCCTCATCATCCACAAAATGTCTTTCACAAATAGCATCCTTTAATGGCCCAAACAAGTGGAAGTCTGAGGGGGCTAGGTCAGGGCTGCTGCAATATGTCAGGTATGACAGCCATGGATGGTCTCCCCGGCCACTGCAAATCATGGAGCTCTGCCAAATCACCTTCTGATGGCCACACCCTCCACCCAGCAGCAAACCGTACTTCTGTCAACAGCAGATGCTCCTTAGACTTCGCACAAGTGTTTGTGAATACTCCTCACAGTTTCATTCTCTGCAGTGAGAAATTCAATTACAGCACATTGCTTGTAACATAGATCACCTACGGATGCCATTTTGAAACTGGCCTGCAGCTACGCTATGTGTCAGAAGTGACGGAAACTTGGCACGCCACTAGGGAGACTTCAAATAATACATACATAACGTTTCGCATTCGTAGCATTGTTTTTGGCTGGAAAAAAAAAGTACCACCTTCTGGGCAACCCTCGTAATTTCAAATCTTTTCTAAACTTTTTTCTCTTGCATGCTTAATGTCACATATTTAACACATTTAAGTCATCCAAAAACTAATCAGACGTTTGAAGTTCTTTTACACATGAGAGATCAATTCTTTCAAGATTTAAAGAATTGGGGATTTACTGGTAACACTCAAATGGAGTTAGCTGACATGCATGAAATTTATGGGGAGGCACGATGCAACACGAGAAACAAGACTTCTGTACGTGGGACAATTTCCATGAAGTGGAAATTGTGTGGAGCATCTACGGAATCTATTGTATTACAAATAATATTTCTATTCCATATGGATAGTTCTTTAACTTATTTCAATGCTAAGCAAATTAACTGTTGTGACTTGGCAAGACAGCCAAACCACTATGAGATAGCCAAAAGGTACGCGTTTAAGCTCATGCAGGCTGGCGTGAGGTCTGGAACAGTTAAAGGAGTTGAGTCTAGTAAAAAAAGTACGTAGCTTCTGGAATACTTAACTTTAATCCATAATTGGTGAACATCGGTCTGACGGTACATGCATCACAAGATAAATAGCAAATGATAATGGCGCCTTACTAGGTCGTAGCAAATGACGTAGCTGAAGGCTATGCTAACTATCGTCTCGGCAAATGAGAACGTAATTTGTCAGTGAACCATTGCTAGCAAAGTCGGCTGTACAACTGGGGCGAGTGCTAGGAAATCTCTCTAGACCTGCCGTGTGGTGGCGCTCAGTCTGCAATCACTGATAGTGGCGACAAGCGGGTCCGACGTATACTAGCGGACCGCGGCCGATTTAAAGGCTACCACCTAGCAAGTGTGGTGTCTGGCGGTGACACCACATTAACTGTAAATGTTCTGTTACACACTAGAGTATTACAGTCCTCAACAACCCTATAAACCTACAGTGGCTGCCTTTGCAGCAGAACACAAGCTGAGATCACGCCACCAACACCCGAGTCAGCGGCATGTGCGTGCTGACAACACCGAGTTCCAACATTATGCCTCCACGAAAAACCAAGTGTGCTGTTCACCTGACCAACAAACATGGTGAGGGAATGTCAATGTACCATGGGAACTAGGTCTATGGTTTTGAGAAAGGACATAAGAATCCCGTAATATGAATATTGAGTTCATAGACAATTGTGACTCAGCATTTCAGCTAACATTGAACCTCAGTCATAGTGTGCTATTAAAATTTGTTAAAACTAGGATTGGGAGACCAGCACAAAGTAAGCTACTTGTATGCGATTTGACCACAACATGGGCAAATGTGAAGGGAACTCTATTGGAGAACCACAAGTCAAAACGAATTTTGGTTTACCATGCAGGTCTATTATTGTCTAGTACACAGAATAGGGCTGAAAGTATGGAAGAATAGGCAAGTCACATTGGCACATTGCAGCACCAAGCCCAGGAAGCCATCCGGACAATAATGAGGGTATCAGACATTCTGGCGAGCCAAGCTCCAGTTTGGAAGCTGGCATCGGTATTCACACAGGGAACTGAATACGAAAGGATTAAAAGAGTTTTGAGAGCAAGAGGGGTGGATTAGCCCAAGTGGTGGACCTAGCATTAACAGAAGAAGCCCCAGTGGCCTCTTGTAAGGAAAAGTTTGGCGAACCAAGTCACCCGAGGGATTACTGCTTTAAATGAAAGAGAGGATGCTGTCAGGTAAGGAGCTGCACTTTGGAAAGACACAGCAGGCAAATGGATGCTGTGCAGCTGAGTTGTAGGACAGCAGAGAAACCGACACTCAGTCCACCACTGCCGCGAATTATAGATGAAACACTATGCAGAGGTCATCACTGGGAAAAGGGAAACATACAACCGACTGTGTGTTGCTGATTCAATCTTCAAGGACAAGCTGAGCTAATTGATAAGGCAAGTCTTGTGATATGTTTGCAAAGTACCAGGGCACTAAGCTAAATAGCATAATGCCAATGCTTGGTTACCAAGTATGAGGACTCGGAAACGAAAGAAAGGCTAAATAGCATAATGCCAATGCTTGGTTACCAAGTATGAGGACTCGGAAACGAAAGAAAGGCATGTGTTGGTAGTCGATCTGTGCCGCGAAGTTGTGCTCAGTAGTTTGGCAAGGGCAAGAATGTCTTTGTAAACATAACAAGTGCACAGGGATGTGTGGGAACCAAAAGTTTTATAGTAGATAGTGCTGCTCAGATTAGCATAATAAAGGAGTCAGCAATGTGCAGTACAATGGGCAGTAACACCACTGAAAGAATAAAATTTAAAGGATCGTGAAAGAAACAACAGAGACGTGTCGAGCCCCAATGTTAAAACTGATAATAAATGACAATGTGTGTGTGGAACGCAAGTTTCATATAGTAGGGGACAAGTTAGATGTCCCTTATGAAGGAATCTTAGACAAAGACTTCATTTAGTTTAAGAGTAATCATAAACCAGGGTAGACCTATTAAATCCTACCTAGTCATCAAATATGGGGTGCCTAGGAAACTTGCTTTCTCGGATTGCTAGACAACATTCAAACAAATCTTATTAATGAGTTTTATTACAAAATGGGAAAATACAATACTTAATTTTGACTATTACACAGAAGTGTCGCAAGCAAATTGCGACATGCAAAATAAACAATCTTCTTCAGTGTATGCAATTCCTAAGTCACTGGTCTTGAAGTGTGCAATCTTGATGCTTCTGTTCAACTGAGCCACGACGGTAGGGTGCAGCACCTATGTCCTCTTCACATGAGGCCACTGCTGCCGCTTTGTCATCCTGGAGAGGGGACAGTCAGCGTACAACTGGCTGATGTCTTTTCACAGCCCTCTATGCTTGTCGTTCCCGACTGGCATACTGGCACTTGACTTTACACCATAACAAAACTGGTGCAATTATAAACAGGAGCCAAACTGTTGAATCTTGCAGACCAGGAGAACCACAGTGAGAGGAACATTGTCCCATGGAACAAACATTGGGCAGGTGAGAGAAACAGGCTGCAAGGGCAAATGCAATACAGGAAGCAACAGTCACAAGGAGTGACGATGTGGAATTGGAAATAGATCTTAGAGAGAAGAAGGATCTCTGGAGGAAGGAATCAGAAGAAGCAACAGGGCACCACATCTAAGGGAACCAAGGAACCAAGCTGATGTAAAGGAAAGAGTAACTGTGTGGCTTTACACGAAAAGGACCACAAGAGGAAAAGATTTTAAATTTTATGGTGCATACCACAGATCTGATGAAGGAATAATGGAGAAGCAGCAGTTGCAAACAGATGTGTATTTGTCTGCAGCACTGGTGAGCATGCAGAGGCACTTGCATCACGAGTATTTTGAACACCACACAAGATGTTATACTGAAATGGCAAAATCTGAAGACAGGTGCTGTATCTGCCAAGGGAGAAGTCAAGGAATGTCACATATTTAGTGTGGTTTCAGTGGACCAAGAGAGAAACTACCAGATTAAAGGAGATGGTTCGAATGGACCACTTAAACAAAGAAGAAAGGAATTTTATTACTGAACGATGTATTACACATAATGTATTTCACTTGCCCAGAAATAAGATTAACATACACCGAGACAGTTAAGCATGAAATTAAGTAGGAACCAGAAGCACAAGGAAAAGTGGTAAATATCCAAACGTATCCACTGCCAGAGGTGAAAAAGGAAGCCCTCCAAAATGAGACAGATGCAATGGTAAGGGAAGATACTGTTACAGCCAAGCACAAAAAGGTGGAATTTTCCATTACTGACAACTCCCACGAAGATGGATGGTTCAAATGACAATTGCATTAGCACTGCATTTCCACTACCCCATACTAAAGAGATTTTAGTTAGCCTAGGAAAAGCCAAATACTTCTAGACTACAGATACTGATGAATGAGAATGATACAGAGAAAACAGCCTTCCCTACTCCAGAAAAGCATTATGAGTACAGGAGAGGCTTTTGAGAGGTTCTAATTGCACAACCTAAAATTGCAATTTGACAAGTGTGAGTTCCTGCAGAAGCAAGTAAGTTATATGGGGCACATATTTGTGACAAAAGGAGTAAAGTCTGACCCACAGAAGGAAAGAGTGATAAAAGAATACCCAAGACCCAGTACTACAAAACGGTTGAAGAGATTCTTAGGGATAGTGTCATTTTATCGATGGCAAGTCAAGGACTTCAGCCACACAACATCACATGAATTACTGAAGAAGAGAGCAAACTACGAGTGGTCCACACAGCAGGAAGTAGTTTTCTAAGAAAATCAGTCAGTCCCTCAATCTCACAGTATCCTGATTTTATGGAGCATTTCATAATCGCAACAGATGCCAGCAAGGAAGTGATCAGTGCCCTTGCTGAGTCAACGATACTTAGGACAGGGTTTACTAGTAGCTTACACATCCAGAACATTGTGCCACACCAAGAAAAGGTATTGTACAATTGAGTGAGCACTCTTAGCCAAAGTGTCGACAGTGAAGCATTATCAATCTTGCATGTACGCAAATTATCATATGTACTGATCTCAAACCGTTGAAACAGTTGGCGCATGTAAGTGATCCATTATCAAGATTAATGAAATTCAGAATTAAACTGGCAGAACATGTTTTTGAGGTTATATATGAAAAGGGATCACAAAACATGTGGTTAGTCCGCTTCACATAACTGAGAAAGGGATACATCCTAACGTTTCAGGATGACCACACACAATTTGCCATCACAAAGCCTACAACAAACAGGACACTGACACAATACCACAAGTCTACATACAGAAAATAATCTGCAATTATGGTAAATCATCAGTATTACCAAGCAGCCATGGGACAAATTTCCTAAGTGACATACAAAAGAGAGAGATTCATTTTCTAAACATTGAGGAGATTCAATCTTGTGTATACCACCCACATACAAACAGAGTACTTTGAAGAATGCATCAAATGCTAACAGTATCTACATCATTTAGAGGGAATGAAGCAGGAAAACTGGGATGAACGGGTGTCTTTGTCTACAATACCACACGTTCTTTGATGGCGGTCATCCCATTCAGGCTATTTTTCAGGAGAGTATATACTATACTTGGGATGCTACAGATGGATCCGTTCACTGTACAATACAATTATGGTGATTACGTGACAGAACTAAAGGAGGGGATGTGCCAGATGCATCAGACGGCAAAGAGTTTTAATTAGAAATGCAAGGAAAAGAATGAGTGTTACTATGATTGTACACAAAACCCAAAGAATTTAGGGCAGGAAACAGAGTATTATTACATGATGGAAGTGTTAGAAGTTACCAAGCCCATGGAGAAGGCCTTTTCATGTTGTAAAGATCCGAGGAGCAAATGTAGTGTTCCAATTAACAAATAAGAAGTTCATAACAGTGTACACAACAGTAGCAGATGGATTGTCACACGTATTAGAAGATTCAGTTGCAGTTGTTATGAGTGTGGAGGAGGTCGATGAAAAAGAAGAGACAACCAGCAACTATTGATTAGTGAAGAAGAGAGAATTTTGAAGAAATTTCACAATTCACCCATTAGTGTGGACAGCAAGGAATGAGTTGTACACGAGTGTCTTAAAAGATTTAGATCATAGGAAGGACTAAAGGAAAACATAAAAGAGTACACTTGAAGTTGCGACAATTGTCACAGCAGTCAGCACTATGGCCATCTTCATCTTATTGCGCGTAATTCTGTTCTTCTCGCAACTCTCACAACTTCAAACATAGTCCTTCATTGATGAGGGTTTCTCGGGCCTCCAGCCGGGTCGTAGCATTGATATCTCGCGATGTTTCGGGAAGTGTCATACTACCCATCTTCTGGCGAAGGGTCAAATTTTGCAGAGAGCGGGCTATTTATATGCGTGGTCACCCCCCTCCACTAGACCTCGGGTGGCTGCGGTGGACCAGCGGCGTGCGCGCAGTGGTGGGGATGGCGGGCGCCCCCGGCGGAGGACATTGACGGGCGCACTCCCGACGTATTGCCGCTATCACCGGATTCCATGCTGCGCTGAGTTGGTATCCCTCGTCTCTGTTGACCAGATTCTCGTGAATCCTTATTTCTATGGATTCATTGATAACGCTTTCCCAAAAGCCAGATGCTCGGCACAGTACCTTCGTGTTTTCGAATTTGAAGGTGTGTTCTTCATTGATGCTGTGTTCTGCTATGGCTGATTTTTCTGTGTGGCCTAGTCACACACATCTGATATGTTCTTTGCAGCGTTCAGATATGCAGTGCTGTGTTTGCCCAATGTATTGCTTTCCGCATTCGCATGGTATACTATATACTCCTGGTGTGTTAAGGTTCAGCACGTCTTTGGCAGAACCTAGGAGCTCCCTCGTCTTCGGTGGTGGTCGGAGAATGGTTTTAATCTTGTATTTTCCCAGAAGTCGTGCAATTTTGGCTGAGAGCGGACCCACGTACGGAAGGAAAGAGAGTCGTTTATCTTCTTCTTCTCCTTCATTATTTTGTTCTGGGGTTCTCACTGCTTCCTTCTTCCTTTTAAGCGCCCTGTTAATCTGCGTTTTACTGTAGCCATTTTGTTGGAAGACTTCCCTCAGGTGTTGCTGCTGTGTGTGCGACTAGGCCACACAGAAAAATCACCCATAGCAGAACACAGCACCAATGAAGAACACACCTTCAACTTCGAGAACACGAAGGTACTGTGCTGAGCATTTGGCTTTTGGGAAAGCATTATCAAAGAATCCGTAGAAATAAGGATTCACGAGAATCTGGTCAACAGAGACGAGGGATACCAACTCAGCGCAGCATGGAATCCGGCGATAGCGGCAATACATTGGGAGCGCGCCCGTCAATGTCCTCCGCCGCGGACGCAGACAGAATGCTTACACCGAGAACCGAACGCGGCTGCCGGGGCGCCCGCCATCCCCACCACCACAGGCACGCCGCTGGTCCACCGCAGCCACCCGAGGTCTAGTGGAGGGGGCTGACCGCGCATATAAATAGCCCGCTCTCCGCGAATCTCGACACTTCGCCAGAAGATGGGTAGTATGACACTTCCCGAAATGTCGCGAGATGTCAGCGCTACGACCCGGCTGGAGACCCGAGAAACCTTCATCAATAGTTTACGCCGGGAAAGCCTACAGTCACATATACAACACCTCTACGGGGAGGAAATAGTCTGCAGCTTCAAACGGCTACAGAAAGAACGCACCAGGAAAGAGAACTTCTCAGCACACTGGCTTTCCTATAACGCTGTTGAGACGAGAACATCTTACCATGGTTTGCGGTGATTTGACATCCAGTAAAATCTAAGAAGACCGACCGGATATTACGACGAGCAGGCATGGCGTTAGTAAGGGAGCGCATTCATTTCACTCGGAAGGAACTTGATAGGAACGCGCACACACTCCTCACATGCCAGCTACAACTGGCAGGGACATTACCACCCTACCTGTGGGAATGGGCCGACTGCAGCACATACTCCAACACTGAGGTGCAAAAACGGGGCTCTACATATAAACAACTCCACAAATTCGTCAGATTAGCCAGGACTCAGACGACAAAAAAGGAGATGAATGATATCAGGGCTGTGGTCAATTTGACTGGAAAAGAACTGGACGCTGCCACAATCGCAGTCCTCCAAAAAGGACTGAATTTCGCCCCCTTCCCCAGAACAATCCCGAAACGAGACATTATCAATGGCGTGGAAGTAGTAGTGAAGGGGCTTCCAAAGGAGGAAGCAGAGGAAGTAAGACGGAAAACCTGTAGAATAATCGACAGATCTTGATTGCCTAAAAATAACATATCTGCGGAAGAACAAGCAGCTCTCCGGTCCCTTAGAGATGACCCTGATATAACGATCCTACCAGCGGTCAAAGGGAACGCGACAGTGCTGTTAAGTACTGCCGAGTACTGGCAGAAAATGAACCTTCTGCTACAAGACGAGGCCTACAAGAGGCTGAAGAAGGATCCAACCCCGACGATGACTAGAAAGACGATAGCTCTTCTGAAGAAATCGGACTTACCAGAGCAAATGAAGAAGCGACTGTACCCCAGAGCTCCAGCGATACCACGCCTTTATGGACTCCCCAAGATCCATAAGGAAGGGGTACCTCTGAGACCCACTGTGGACTCCATCAACTCTCATAGTTACGAACTTGCTAAATACCTAGCGACACTGCTCAAACCCCTTGTGGGACACTGCAGCCATCATGTGAGAAACTCAGCCGAATTCGTAAAAATACTCAGCGTCATGCGACTACAAAGGGAGGACCTACTCGTGAGCTTCGACGTGACGTCACTTTTCACGAAAGTGCCTCTTCAAGACTCCTTGGCACTTTTAACCCAACATTTTGAACCACAAACAGTCAGCCTCTTCGAACACGCACTAACAACCATGTACTTTCATTGCAACAGGGAATTCTTCGAGCAGATCGACGGTGTGGCGATGGGCTCCCCATTGGCTCCTGCGATTGCAAACCTCTATATGGAACATTTCGAGGAGGTGGCCCTTCTGACTGCCAGACAGAAACCGAAGCACTTCTTCCGCTATGTCGACGACACTTTTGTCGTGTGGGAACATGGCAAACAGGCGCTAGATGAGTTTCTTGAACACCTCAACAGCATCCATCCGAACATCAAATTTACAATGGAAATGGAGGAAAATGGATTCCTCCCCTTCCTTGATATTTTAATTAAGAGGAAGGCAGATGGATCACTAGGCCATGCAGCACATAGGAAGAAGACACACACAGATCTATACCTTCATGCAACAAGCTGCCACCATCCAGCACAAAGACAAATAGTACTGATCACCCTGGTACATAGGACGCGCGCCCCGCTTTCCTTCCGTACGTGGGTCTGCTCTTGGCCAAAATTGCATGACTTCTGGGAAAATACAAGATCAAAACCATTCTCCGACCACCTTCGAAGACGAGGGAGCTCCTAGGTTCTGCCAAAGACGCGCGAACCTTAACACACCAGGAGTATACAGTATACCATGCGAATGCGGAAAGCTATACATTGGGCAAACACAGTGCTGCATATCTAAACGCTGCAAAGAACATATCAGATGTGTGCTACTAGGCCACACAGAAAAATCAGCCATAGCAGAACACAGCATCAATGAAGAACACACCTTCAACTTCAAAAACACGAAGGTACTGTGCTGAGCATCTGGCTTTTGGGAAAGTGTTATCAAAGAATCCATAGAAATAAGGATTCACGAGAATCTGGTCAACAGAGACGAGGGATACCAACTCAGCGCAGCATGGAATCCGGTGATAGCGGCAATACGTTGGGAGTGCGCCCGTCAATGTCCTCTGCTGCGGACGCAGACAGAATGCTTACACCGAGAACCAAGCATGGCCGCCGCGGGCGCCCACCATCCCCACCACCGCGCGCACGCCGCTGGTCCACCGCAGCCACCTGAGGTCTAGTGGAGGGGGGTGATCGCGCATATAAATAGCCCGCTCTCCGTGAATCTCAACACTTCACCAGAAGATGGGTAGTATGACACCTCCCGAAACGTCACGAGATATCAACGCTACGACCCGGCTGGAGACCCGAGAAACCTTTATCAATAGTTTACGCCGGGAAAGCTTACAGTCACATATAGTCTTTCATGTTTTTCTTCATACCTTTCTATGATCTATACCTTTTAAAATGCTCATTTGTGGCTGATACCTTGGTGTCCACTAATGGGTGAATTGAGAAACAGCTTCAAAATAGTTAGTTTCTCTTCTTTACTAATCACTGATAGCTAGTCATGTCAGTCTTCTTCGTCAGTCTTCTTCGTCAGCCTCCTCCACACCCATAATGACTGCAGCTGGGTTTTCCGGTATGTGTGACAGCCCATCTGCTACTGTGTTTTGTGACCCCTTTTAGTATATAATGTCAAAAATCATGTTCTGCCAGTTTATTACACATGATGATGGGTCACTGAACTGACCATTTCTAGGGCTTGTGATCAGTACATACAATTAATTTTTTCCAAACCTGCAAGGTCGGTAGTGCTTCACTGCCCACACTGTGGCTAAGAGCTCTCACTCCATCATACTATATCTTTTCACGGTGTGACTCAATGCTCTGGATATGTAAGCTATTAGCAAATTCTGACCTCAGTCTTCTTAACTCAATAAGGCATTGATCAGTCACTTTACCTACATTTGCCTAACCCTGGCAACAGCAACAAGCAGCAGGAGCAAACAGGAGGGACAGAGCAGTTTATGCACGACTTGGAAAGTAATTTAGGGTGGTAGAGGTTGAGATATTAAATTGGAGAACATGTATTTCTCTCTATATGTTAGTACCCCCCCCCCCCCCCCTCCAACCACAGATGTGATTCTTATATCAAATGCAGCATCCTCAGGAAGTTACAAGAATAGAAGTGTTACAATCATGTGGGCGTGGATTGTGCTCATGATAAAATCTCACAAAAAGTGTACCCCCCACATGAAATTTGCTTCATCATCCAATCCACAGAACTGCAGATGAAGGAGGGAGAAGATTTGATTATGTATCGTACATATTGTGTTTTGAGGAAGTTTTAATTGTATTAATAAAGAAAGCCTATGTACATATATTTATATGTTTAGTACACATCTAAGTTGTAAATTCTACAAGAAAGAATTGCAAATTAATTACCAAGATTTCAGGACAAGATGTAGTGACTAATTCATGATAGGTTTCCAGAAAAATAAAAAAAAGTAATGTGTGTTTGACTGTTAGCAGAAAGCCTTGTAGCTTAAATTGAGACAGACAGTGCCAGTCACTTTGAACAGTTCAGTTTATAGCCATACTGTAGTGTAACCAAATATCAGTTTCTTCATTACTATCCTGTTAGTTAAAGGGTGAATGGTCTTTCAGACCATGATGTGCAAATTTTAACACTAAAAGGCTTTTGTAGTCAAACAAATGCCACATATAATTACAAACTATGTAGGAAAGTTAATCCAACAGCAACAGACAGTTTTTTGAACCTTGTCAAGGAACAAGAGTGGCAGGATGTTTATTGTGCCGATAACATAGATGATAAATATAATGCTTTTCTTAACACATTTCTCATGCTCTTTGAGAGCTGCTTTCCATTAGAACGTTCTAAATGGAGTACTAGCAGTAGTAGGCAGCCTGGGAGGCTGACTAGTGGTATAAGGATATCATGTAGAGCAAAGCAGGAATTATATCAAAATGTTAGAAGTAGTCACAATCAAGCTACAATAGCCCATTATAAACAATATTGTAAGGTGCTTAAAAATCTTATTAGGAAGGAAAAGAGTATGTGGTATGCAAACAGAATAGCTAATTCACATGATAAAATTAAAATCATGTGGTCAGTTCTGAAGGAAGTGTCTGGTCAGCAGCACAAGGTCGACAATATAAAGTCAGTTCTGTTACTGATAAATCAGATATATGTACAGTATTTAACAATCATTTGCTGAGCACTGCTGGTGAATTAAATAAAAATATAGTTTCTGCAGGGAATCATATAACTTTCTTGGCAAATGCCTTTCCGTGACTGATGTTTGAAATACTCATCTGTGATACAGACAAGGGGGAGATTGAGTCAATAATTAAATCACTGAAGACTACGCACTCTCATGGATATGATGGAGTGCCTAGCAGAATATTAAAGTACTGTGCTGCACATGTTACCCTGTATTTAGACATATTTGTAATTTTTCCTTTAGGAATGGTCAGTTTCCTGAATGATTAAAGTACTCAGTAGTAAAGCCGCTTTATAAAAAAGGACAAAGGGATAATGTAGGTAATTTTAGACCTACTTCTGTGCTATCAGTGTTTGCTAAAGTTACTGTTCGCACAACCACAACCTTGCCTCTGACTGTACCACTTCATGACAACCAAAGTGACATCCTCAAAGGCTGTGTACGTAACGATAATTGATCATTTAATATCACACGATTTGCCATCAAATGTACAGTTCGGCTATAGAAGTTGTTTAACAACTGAAAATTCTTCTCGTTGAGGTACTGGATAGGTTAAACAAAAGGTTTCAAATGACAGGCATATTTTTTTATTTAACCAATGTGTTTGATTGTGTTGATCACAAAATATTACTCCAGAAGTTGCACCATTACGGAATTCTGGGGGGGGGGGGGGGGGGGGTGTTAGCTTACAATTGATTCACTGATTCACCTCTTACTTTAGAAACAGACAGCACAATGTCGTTATTCACAATGTTGAGAATGGCTGTGATGTGGGGTCTGAGTGGGGTACAGTCAAGTGGTGGGTGCTCCACGGATCAGTGGTGGTGCCACTCTTGTCCCTTATTTATATAAATGATATGCCCTCTAGTATTACGAGTAACCCTAAAATATTGTTTGCTGATGACACTAACTTGGTGTTAAAGGATGTTGTGTGCAACATTGGCTCGGTTTCAAATAGTGCAGTTCATGACATAACTTCATGGCTCGTAGAAAATAAACTAATACTAAATCTCAGTAAGACTCAGTTTTTACAGTTTCTAACACATATTTCAACAAAACCTGATGTTTTAATTTCATAGAATGGGCATATGATTAGTGAAACTGAACAGTTCAAATTTCTAGGCATTCAGATAGATAGTAAACTCATTCCACAGAACAATACCATTCCTAACGCTAACACAATTCAGTCCTGGGTTCAGCAATTGGAGGAAATTTGCAGTACACTAAGAATAGATACACATGGCTGACATAGATCCATCAGAATGCCAGAAAATATGCAGCAGGTGAGAACAGCAGTTCAACAATCGCCGCAACGTTCTGATCGACAACATGCTGTTGCATTGGGGATTTGAGACTGTAGTTTGAGAAGGATTCTGCAATGGGATTTGAAGTTCCATCCTTTCAGAATAATGAATGCTCATGAATTACGCCCAGCAGACTATGCCAACCGTCAAAATCTGTGTGAGCATATAATTGCTCAGATCCCTCTGAATGCAGCTTTCTTCAGTAGTGACGAGCCACATTTTCATCTTAGTGGGCACTATTGGGCTGAAAAACAACCCCCGAATTATTCATGAAAGACTGCAACATTCTCCTAAAGTGACAGTGTGGTGTGCCATATCACAATTTAGCGTGGTAGGCCCTTACTTTTTTGAGGAAGAAGCAGTGACTGTGACACTGAATTCCACATGTTACATTTCAATGTTCTGCAACCCAGAATGGACAAGATTGTTGAAGAACATGGACTGGGTGGGGTGGGGGGGGGGGGGGGAGGGGGGGCTTGTGGTTCCAGCAGGAAGGAGCTACTGCTCACACAGCTCGAATTTCACTTGATGTTTTGAGACAAATGTTTCCGAGATGCCTCGTCTCTTTCAGGGGTGATGTCAGGTGGCCTGTGCGGTCACAAGATTTGAACATTTGTGGCTGCTCTCTTTGGAAATATCTGAAGAATAAGGTTTTCAAAATCCACCCTCACATCCTACCAAAGTTAAAAGAGCAGTTTATTGACAAAGTGAATGACATACCTCGCAATATGTGTGCAAGAGCTGCTCAAAACTTCAGGGATCATCTACAACAATGTATTGATGCTTACAACCGCCTTCTTGAGGACATTATTTTCAAAACTAAATGAATGTAAAACGGTATATTGTACTAATTTAGAAAATAAAAACCATTTTTTCTCTATACATTCAGTTTTACTTTTTATTGCTCCTTAAAACTGCTTAGTCAGTTCTGCTGCACCCTGTACTCAATGTGATGAGGAAAGATCAGGGAGGCCATCAACAACAACAACTGAGGACAATTTGGAAGTTGTTGAGGATATGGTGATCATCACGGATCACTTGGGCAAAATTGCGAATATTTTACATGACCTGTCATGGTTCAGTGTATTCCATCTAACACGACAGGCTAAATTTTCGGACGTGTTTGCAATGTGGGCACCAAAAAAATTGTCAGTGCAGCATAGGCTGCAAAGGATGGACATCTCTCATGCACATTTGGCCCATTATCATCACAAAGAAGATGAATTTTTACAGCAAATCATTATTGTAAACAAAACATGGGTACATCATCATCACGAACTGGCCAAGCAGACTTACTTTACGATTTATGATGATGACGACGACGACGACGATGACGACGACGATGATGATGATGGTTTGAAAATACTCATCATCACTGTAAATTAAGAATTTCAAACGTCAACCATCAGCTGGTAAGATCATGTTAACACTATTCTGGGACATGAAAGGTGCGGTAATCATTCATTTCACCCACAAAGCAAAATTGTGAACAGTCAGAACCACTGTGATGTGTTGCAAACTTAACTGGAACCTGCAATCAGATCCAAACATCACGGAAAACTGTGAAAAGGTGTCATCCTGCAGCAAAATAAAGCTCAGGCACATGCTACCAAATGGATAGCCGAAACAATAATTGCGTTGGGACTCAAACTGTTAGAACACCTGCTGTATAGTCCAGACATGGCTCCAAGAGATTTCCATATGTTTGGACCATTGAAGTAAGCACTCAGGGGAAGGAGATTTTCAACCGATGCTGAAGTCACTGATGCAGTGTAAAACTGGTTACAGGAGCAGCCAAAAAACTTTTTTTCTGACAAAATCAAAAAACTTGTGAAATACTAGACAGAGGGTATTGAACTGCAGGGAGGTGATGTAGAAAAATAATGTATGTTTTAGTTTTATATCATTAGAATAAATATTCCGTTTCTCGAAAGTCCATTTACTTTTTGACTTCCCCTCGTATGTGGCTGGCTACCTGTTTCAATATCACTTTCAATTGTTAAGAATGTAACTTTGTCGTCGTACTCCTTATGTACACTGTTTGCACAGTTGACCATATACGACACGATGCATTCCATTGACTCATCTTCCAGAAATACTAATATTTCATCTGCCATTTCTTTCTCACCGAGCGAAATTCCTTGTGTTCCTTTCTGACTAAATGTCAACTTTGGCAACTGTTGTTGTGAATATAGTCCAATGTTTTCTTTCTTTATTGTCACCACTGATCTGCTTTCTACCAACACCACTAGCACTGTACCACTGTTCTGAGTTACTCATCAACTAAGCTGTCAGACTACATTCTGTAGCCCATCCTGTGCTCACAATTGGATACCTCCAATCCTACCCATGTTTCCATTAACAGCCAATATTGTGGTTGCACGGTAAATAATATGTGGGGTGTCGAATGACGTAAACATCATTGGTGTTTTGCACACAAGAGGTTGCTTGTCAGAATGTGTCCTATCAACCAATCCCTTCTTCTGGTCAGGTTGTGCCACAAATTTCTTTTCTCTCCAATTCTGTTCAGTAGCTCCTCATTACTTTCTGATATACCCATCTAATCGTAAGTATTCTTCTGTAACACCACACTTCACAAGCTTCTGCTCTCTTCATGTCTGAACAGTGTATCATCCATGTTTCACTTTCATACATGGTTACACTCCATACAAATACTTTCAGAAAAGACTTCTCAACACTTAAATCGATATTCAATGCTAACAAAGTTCCCTTCTTCAGAAACACGTCCCTTCCCATTGCCAGTTTACATTTTATGTCCTCTCTACTTTGGCCATCATCAGTTATTTTGCTGCCCAAATAACAAAACTTTAACCAGGTAAGGTAAAATAAAATCTAAAAACATTGTATGCCTTTACTCAAAATCTTCCTGTGTCCTTAGGGTACCAATTTATGAAAAGTAATGCCTCCAAATTTTTCATGTGAAAACTCTTAAAGCTTTTTAAGCAAAACAAATGTCATTAACATTCTACATCTTTATGCTTTACATCTACATATTTGCAGCCACTAGATGGCCCCAAATTGTAGTGTTTAACATGGCTGTGTGTAATGTAACTATCGAATTCAAAGAGTTCATCCACACAGTGAGTACTCTCTCCTTCAGCATGACAATGCCAGACAACATACGAGCACAGTGACATCTGCAACAATCAAACACCTTGGGTTCACTGTCATCAGTTATCCTCCATACAGTCCCAACTTAATCCCATTCGATTTCCAAAACTTAAAGAACACCTCTGAGGATTTCACTTTGATACTAATGAAGCAGTGCAAGCAGAGTTGAGTCTGTCGCTCTGTCAACAAAGTCAAACATTCTACAGTGATGGTATCAACAAATAGGTGTCTCGTTGGGACAAATGGGTTCATGACCAGGGTGACTATGTTGAGAAATAAATAAGTATACATAGAGACTATAGATGTAGAATGTTAATAAAATTAGTTTCATTTAAAAAGTTTTAAGAGTCTTCACATAAAAAATTTGGAGTTCTTAGTTTTTGGCAATTCCTCATGTATGTATTTTACTTTTGCACTTTATATGTCTACAATTAAAGTAAATCAATATGATTACTCATCAACACAAGTACTTGTCCCGCTAGTTGAACTACTTTTCAGCTTGCACGTGTTATCCGACTGCATTGTTAAAACATGTGAAAACATAGGCAATAACCAGCACAAAACATGGATTACCACTTGACAAATATTTGACTATACACCAATTTATTCCACATAATAAGAAGGAGTATTTATGCAGAAGATTTTGGTGTCATCACTGTGACTCAAGCATTGCCCTACCACCCTGATGATTCTCTCTAGCTTGACCTTCAATAAGGTAGGTAATTCAGAATTTCCATTGACCTTTCAAACTTTGTTGTTGTTATCTTCTGTGTGTGACTGGTTTGATGCAGCTCCATCCTGGACAGGCTTCTTTTATCTCTGCATAACTATTCTAACCTACATCTACTGAACATGCTTACTGTATTAAAGCCTTTGTCGCTACACAATTTGTACATCTACCCACCCTCCTCTCCTCTTTCCCTGTACTGCCAAACTGGCTACTTGTTAATGCCTCGGTATATGTCCTATTGACCAATCCCCTTTCGGTCAAACTTCTTTTCACCCCAGTTCATTAGGAACCTCTTCATTAGTTATTTGATCTACTCGTCAAACTTTTGAAAGCTTCTACTCTCTGGGCATCTGAGCTGTTTATCACCCATGTGTCACTTCCTTACAAGGCTACACTTCAGACAAAACTCTCAGAAAGGATTTCTTAAAACTTTCATTTGTATTAATTACACATTTAAATATTTAACTTTTTCAGACATACACTATCATTGGTTTTTGTCAGTCTGTATTTTATATTGTCTCTACCTTCGCCAACGTGATTTAGTTTGCTGTCCAAATAACAAAACTCACTACTACTGGCGTCTTCATTTCCTAATTCAGTTCTCTCACAGCATCACCTGATTCAAACTCACCACATTCCACAACCTTCGTTTTAATTGTGCCCTTGTTCATCTTATAACCTATTTTCAAGACACTATCTACTCTGTTCAACCACTCTTCTATAACAAGCAAATCTTTTAAGTTTTTATATCTTATCTCTGAACTTCAATAACTCCCTTTTCAAAGTTCTGTTTGGTAGCTCAAAATGAACATGAAATAACATGGGAGGACAGGCAACAACCCATCTCAATCCCTTCTTAAACACATTCTCCTTTTCATATCCTTCAAACTCATATAAGAGCAGTACGGTTTCTGTAAATGTTTTAGATAACCTTTTGCTCCCTGTATTTAACACTGCTATCTTTCAAACTTCGAAGAGTGATTCCAGTCAACACTTTCAAAAGCTTCCTCTATATCATAAATGCTATGAGGTTCATTCAAATGAAACCTGGCCAGTGCGTCTACCTTTGCCTTACACTTAAGGTGGCACCACATAACTGCAGGCATGGTGGTGCCATCTATAGGAAAAGTGACTGACGCATGAGCACCATTTGATGTTGCATAGCACCAGAGTCGTTTCACGCCAAAGAGAAGGTGGTCACACAAGTCATCGTCCACTATTGAATATGCAGGCAAGTGAGCAGGAACAATGAGGAGTGATTCAATTTTTTGCGATGGAGGGAGTTTGAGGCCGTGAAATGTATCAACGGATGAAGGCTGTGCACGGTGAGTATAGTCCAAGTCGTTCAAGTGCTGTGGAATGGTGCAAACGATTCCTTGAGGGGCAGGAATCACTGGAAGACGATGCTCGTCCTGGACAGGCTCATCGTGTCATCACAACAGAAATTATTGTGGAATACTATAGTCTTGGACAACCACAGAATCACCATGGATGAGATCCGTCGGTTACTGGGCATTAGCAAGGGCACTGCCCACACCATAATGCTTCAACACTTGACCCTTCGATAAATCTGTGTACAGTGGGTTCCTCACCAACTGACCGCTGAACAGCGCAATACTCGAATGGTGCTATCTTTGGGTCGTCTGCAACATTGTCATGAGCAGGAATAAGGCTTTCTGTCGCATATGGTCACAGGTGACGAAACATAGTGTCACCATTTTGGACCAGAAAGCAAGCAGTGGAAACATGCGACTTCACCACCTGCAAGGAAATAAAAAACCGTGCACACAAATTCTGGAATGGGGAACCATTATCAATGCCTGGTGCTATCAAGCCACTTTACAGAACATCAGGCGAGCCACCAAGTCGAATTGTCGAAGCATGCTGTCCAATGGCATCATCCCCCTGCATGATAATGCCCGCCCACAGACGGCCAATGTGGTGAAGACAACACTGCAGCAGTTTCGGTGGGAAACACTGGAACATCCACCGTACAGACCTGACATTTCACTGTGTGACTTTCATGTGTTTGGACCTCTAAAACAAGCTATTCGCGGACATCGATTTGCAATAAATGACAAAGTGTGTGACTGAGTCCAGGCCAGGATCCAACAGCAGCCTACTAGCTTCTTCAAGGATGGACTCAACCGGCTAGTGTCGCAATGGGATAAATGTGCCAACACTTTTGGCGACTATTCTTGAGTATGTGTATTGTGTATAACTACATTTTTTAGTTAATAAAATCATTACCCTCACTTTACACTAGTGACTGGGTTTCATTTGAATGCCCCTTACATAAATGTATGTTTGCCTTTTCTAATAAACATACAAATAACCATTAGAATGCGGGGGTTCATGACATTAATGAATAACTAAAAAAAAAACTAAATAAATGGTAAGGACACAAGTACAACTGAATACTTACACACAATACAGTTTATGAATGGGGTAGTACTGCCTGTCTTACCTGCTGATGAGGCTCAGTCCCCACAACAAACTGACAATCGCTCCATTGTGCGGTTTCCAGCAAGAACTTGCCCCTCTCACTGACCTTCTGTCGTCTTATCTGCCAGTCACATGTGTTACCAACCTGAAAATATTATTTTTTCTTACTGATAAATAACTGATAATCAAACTGCTATTTGAAAACAAATACTCTCAGAAATTAAATTGTAAGTTTCTGCCTTGAACTGGTTATACAAGGTTTCTAGCTAGTAGCTATTGGTAAAAAACACAAAAATATTGACAACAATTCAATGACTGTAAATACATGTTGGTATTTTTAGACTTATGGGAAACTAAATGCATGCAAAATACAATTTATGAACTTTTCTCTTATACTTCCTCACACATGCCTTACCTGAAATGCAGAAAATGAGCAAACCAACTACCTGTCATATGGGAATTATTACTGTAGTGTACCTTTCATCCACACAGTCTAAACTTGCAGTGGCTTTCTGGAACTACTACATTCAGTTTTGTATGTCAGAGGATATATAGTATATACTGCAGAAGATCTCATTCCCCATCTCCAAATCAACAGTGCACTTTGCCACTGGAGTAGTGCCTGCGTGCCTCAGCGATACAGCCAGATGTAATTTAGGTGCAAAAGACATTGACAAGATATCTACTGAGACGCTAGAAAAACGTCTGGTTCCTGAAGAGGGGCAGCAGCCTTTTCAGTAGTTGCAGGGGCAACAGTCTGCATGATTGACTGACCTGGCCTTGTAACATTAACCAAAATGGCCTTGCTGTGCTGCTACTGTGAATGGCTGAAAGCAAGAGGAAACTACAGCTGTAATTTTTCCCCAAGGCACACCAGCTCTACTGTATGGTTAAATGATGAGGGCATCTTCTAGGGTAAAATATTCTGGAGATAGAAATAATCCCCCATTCGGAACTCCAGGCAGGGACTACTCAGGAGGATGTTGTCATCAGGAGAAACAAAACTACAAAACTGGCATTGTACAGTTCAGAGCATGGAATGTTACATCCCATAATCATGTAGGTAGGTTACAAAATTTTAAAAGGGAAATAGATAGGCTGAAGTTAGATATAGCGGGAATTAGTTAAGTATGATGGTAGCAGGAACAGGACTTCTGGGCAGGTGAATACAGGGTTACAAATACAAGATCACATACGAGTAATGCAGTAGTAGTAGTAGTAGTAGTAGTAGTAGTAGTAAGTTTAATAATGAATAAAAAAGAATAATGCTGGTAAGCTACTATAGACAGCATAGTGAACGCATTATCGTAGCCAAGAATGACACAAAGCCCACTCCCACCACAGTTGTCCAAGTTTATATGACAACTAGTTCTGCAGATGAATAAGATACTGTAGAAATGTATGATCAAATAAAAGAAATTATTCATACAGCCAAAGGAGACGAAAATTTCATTGTGATGGGCAACTAGAATTTGATAGTAGGAAAAGGGAAAGAAGGAAAAATATATGTGAATATGGACTAGGGTAAACGAATGAAAGAGGAAGTCACCTGATAGTATTTTGAGCAGAGCATAATTTAATCATTGCTAACACTTGTTACAGAATCATGAAAGAAGGCAATATATGTGGAAGAGACCAGATTTTAAATTTAAGATATTTCCAGGGGCAGATGTGGACTCTGACCACAATTTATTGGTTATGAAGAGTAAATTAAAACTACAGAAATTGCAAAAAGGTAGGAAATTAAAGAGATTGGATCCAGATAAGTTGAAAGAACCAGAGGTTGTTGAGAGTTTCAGAGGGAGCATTAGGCATTGATTGATTAGAACAGGGGAATACAGTGGAAGGCGAATGGGTAGCTTTAAGAGATGAAATAGTGAAGGCAGCTGAGAATCAAACACTTAAAAGCAACATGGCCTTGTGGAAACCCTTGGGTGACCAAAAGGACAAAATATAAAAATGCAGCAAATGAACCAGACAAAAGGGAACGCAAATGTCTAAAAATGAGGCTGACAGGAAGTGTGATGGAAAACCAGTCCTAAGCAAAGAGGGGAAAGTTGAAAGGTGGAAGGAGTATACAGAGGATCTATACAAGGAAGATGAACTTGCAAGCTATATTATAGGAACAGAAGAGGTCATGGGTGAAGATGAGATACAATACTGTGAGAAGAATTTGACAGAGCACTGAAAGACGTAAGTCGAAACAAGGCCCCAGGAATAGACGACATTCTGTCAGACCTATTAATAGCTTTGGAGAGCCAGCCATGTCAAAACTCTTCCATCTGGTGTGCAAGACATATGAGACAAGCAAAAAACGCCCAGACTTCAAGAAGAATATAATCACTTCAATTCCAAAGAAAGCTGGTGCTGACAGATGTCAGTATTACTGAACTACCAGTTTAATAAGTCATGGCTGCAAAATACTTGCAAGAATTCTTTACAGCAAAATGGAAAAACTGGTGGAACCAGACTGCACGGAATTGGATCCTGGAGAAATGTAGGAACACACAAGGCAATACTGACCCTATAACTTATCTAGGAAATAGGTTACAAAAAGGCAAACCTACGTTTAGATGCAGGTACACATGTAGTTCTCCAACTTTTGTTAACCTGTGTTTATGTGCTATTTTATCTTTCTGTTTTGTGTATTTTACAGACACTCATTTCAATCTGTTTTCGCGCAGGTGCTGAAAACCTTGCTGTTGTGCATCCGTATAATTATCTCCATCCATCCATCATCCATCTATGTTTATAGCATTTGTAGACTTACAGAAAGCTTTTGACAGTACTCTCTTTGCAGTTCTAAAGGTTGCAGGGGTAAAACACAGGGAGCAAAAGGCTGTTTACAACTGTACAGAAACCAGACAGCAGTTATAAGAGTCAAGAAGAATGAAAAGCAAGTAATGATTGAGAAGGGAGTCAGATCGGGTTGTAGTCTACCCCTGATGTTATCCGATCTGTACATTAAGCAAGTAGTAAAGGAAAACAAAGATAAATTTTGAAAAGGAATTAAAGTTCAGGGAGAAGAAATAAAAATGTTTGAGGTTTGCTGATGACATAATAATTCTATTGCATACAGCAAACTATTTGCAAGAGCAGTTGAATGAAATGAACCATGTCTTGATATAATTTGAACATCAACAAAAGCAAAACAAGGATAATGGAATGTCATCGGATTAAATCACTTGAAGCTGAGGTAATTAGATATGAAAATGACACACTTAAAGCAGTAAATGAGTTTTGCTATTTGGGCAGTAAAATAACAAATGATGGCCAATGCAGAGAGGATATAAAATGTAGACTGGAATAGAAAAGAAGTGTTTCTGAACAAGAGAAAATTTTTAGCACCAAATAAAGATTTAAGTGTTAGTTAGTAAGTCTTTTCTGAAAATATTTGTGTGGAGTGTAGCCATGTATGAAAGTGAAACCTGGATGACACACTGTTTAGATAAGAAGAGAGTAGGAGCTTTTGAAACATGCTACAATAGATTGCTTAAGATTAGATGCATAGATCACGTAACTAATGAAGAGGTACTGAATAGAATTGGGGAGAAAAGAAATTTGTGGCACAACCTGACTAGAACGAGGGATCAATTGGCAGAACACATTCTGAGACATCAAGGGATCACCAACTCAGTGTTGGAGGGAAGTGTGGAGGGAAAAGTCTTAAGAGGGAGACAGTAAAGCACATTCAAAGGATGTAAGTTGCGGTAGTTATTCGAAGATGAAGAGGCTTGCACAGTATAAAGTAGCATGGAGAGCTGCATCAAACCAGTCTTCAGACTGAAGATCACCACAACCACAACTGCAGAAGATTGTCCTGTTATACAATACTGTTCTCTTCATAGTTTACCTACAGGCATCGTTGTGCCCAGTTTACTTCTATGTCTGCCTGAGACTCATCTGTTTTTAACTGAAGCAACAGGTTAATATTATTTTTCAAATTCACTACATAACTGTCAACATAAGTTCTGTTCATGCTCCTTCTATTGTTGTTGTTGTTGTGGTCTTCAGTCCTGAGACTGGTTTGATGCAGCTCTCCATGCTACTCTATCCTGTGCAAGCTTCTTCATCTCCCAGTACCTACTGCAACCTACATCCTTCCGAATCTGCTTAGTGTATTGATCTCTTGGTCTCCCTCTGCGATTTTTACCCTCCACGCTGCCCTCCAATGCTAAATTTGTGATCCCTTGATGCCTCAAAACATGTCCTACCAACCGATCCCTTCTTCTAGTCAAGTTGTGCCACAAACTTCTCTTCTCCCCAATCCTATTCAATACCTCCTCATTAGTTATGTGATCTACCCACCTTATCTTCAGCATTCTTCTGTAGCACCACATTTCGAAAGCTTCTATTCTCTTCTTGTCCAAACTGGTTATCGTCCATGTTTCACTTCCATACATGGCTACACTCCATATGAATACATTCAGAAACGACTTCCTGACACTTAAATCTATACTCGATGTTAACAAATTTCTCTTCTTCAGAAACGATTTCCTTGCCATTGCCAGTCTACATTTTATATCCTCTCTACTTCGACCATCATCAGTTATTTTACTCCCTAAATAGCAAAACTCCTTTACTACTTTAAGTGTCTCATTTCCTAATCTAATCCCCTCAGCATCACCCGATTTAATTTGACTACATTCCATTATCCTCGTTTTGCTTTTGTTGATGTTCATCTTATATCCTCCTTTCAAGACACTGTCCATTCCATTCAACTGCTCTTCCAAGTCCTTTGCTGTCTCTGACAGAATTACAATGTCATCGGCGAACCTCAAAGTTTTTACTTCTTCTCCATGAATTTTAATACCTACTCCGAATTTTTCTTTTGTTTCCTTTACTACTTGCTCAATATACAGATTGAATAACATCGGGGAGAGGCTACAACCCTGTCTCACTCCTTTCCCAACAACTGCTTCCCTTTCTTGCCCC